>NC_053488.1:33431126-33656126 GCF_015227805.2 Hirundo rustica | reverse complement strand
GTTAATTACTGTTCTTTGATCAAGTGACACCTCTTTGGTGACATTGTCTTTCGTGTCTGCACACACATAGAAAATAGGAGTCAATGCAGAAATGACTACTTTGATTCAGTAAATATATTTATATATTTATTATTCACATGGATAATAGTTATGGTATAATAACTGAACAACTAAATGCATCCATAGTTAGATGTAAATATAACTTTTCTGTAAAGCAGATTGCAATTTTTCATCACACAGATTACCAGAATAGCCAAATAAAATGAAGCAAAAGTTTGTTCTCACCAAAGTAAGTGCCACATTGACTAGATTAGGAACACAGTATTTTAAAAGGTATCTTTTGCTTTTAATGTAAGAAAATAGAGGTATTCTTGGTAACGAAGTCAACACTGAAAAACTCATCTTTGCCTGACTCAATGTAATCTGAACAGGAAGTGCGAACCCAGAAGAGTCTTTCTAACACATGCAACACTAATATACTACACTCCTAGCTACTCAGCGTCTGAAGAAGATACATTACTGCAACAGCACTCTGTTAGCATACCCCACAGGCTGTACCTTCAGCAAGGCATTAATCTGAACATGCTCAAGAAACCAGTATTTCATAGCAGAAATAAAATTGCACTTTAACTTCTCTTCTTAGAAAGGGTTGAATAAAAAGTTATAGTAGGAAAACTAACAGGTGTCCACACTCCTTTGGTGTCTTGCTAACCAAGGATCTATTCCAAATCCATTGTATTCTGAAGTCGCAGTTGAGACAAATGGATGAGTTTAGAAGGTTCCTCTTAATCACACTTGACTTCAGAATTTCACAAATTACCAGAATTCTGGTCATCTAACAGGTCAAGAGAAGGTAATCAATGTTTTTTTCGCCTCCAGAAACCCCAGATGGGCAACCAACACAATAATCATTACCTTTCTGAAATTTATACTGCATACTAAAGGTGGTGATGGGAAATTTGGCTATAATCAAAATCCAGTCAAAACCAAGCATTATGATACATTCCCCAAAAGCATACTTCAGCCTTTCAACCAGAGCAAGACTGCCAGTTAACAAAATTTGGGATATTTGTTGCAGCAGAATGCAAGGATGACTTTTCATTTTACTCTTTGTGTTGTCATATTTATTTAAATGATACAATTCTTTCTCCTTTTCATTTATTTATATCACTTAGGAGTTAAAGCCTTTGAAAAACAATCACAACATCTAGATTTGGAAACCACCTAACATTTTGTGAAAAATTTGGAAATAATTATCAGGCTTTCATTTTTCCTATCATTTTTCTACTTGCACAGGTTCTCAAAATCCATACAGGACAAAGTGAATTACTTTTGCCTTTTTCCAAGGCAGATCAGAGATTATGTCTCTCAGGCAAAAATAATTCAAGATCCAGATAGATTAATATTTCAAATGAGTCCAAGTCATTAAACTTTTGCATTGAAATTTTTGTGCCTATTGGATTTTATATTTATATTTATATTTATATTTATATTTATATTTATATTTATATTTATATTTATATTTATATTTATATTTATATTTATATTTATATTTATATTTATATTTATATTTATATTTATATTTATATTTAGTTATAATTACAGTTATAGTTATTTACATCATCTCTAGAAGTGCAAGTTCAAGATTAGCCAATTTCTTATGGAAATAAGTATCTCACAGAAAATAAACAGTTCATTTATCAAAACCATATAATGTTTGAACACCATGAATGGAACATCAAGGCGCAGTTACTTCCAGCTATAACTACATAAACTCATTAGCTAGATGATACTGGTATGACAATTTGCTGGGTTTATGACTAGCAATACTTAAATGGTTATAATCATAGTATCTGAAAGGTAGCATCCTAGTAAGATGAATGGAGAATGTCAAAAATATTATGCTTTTCCTAGTTGGCAGCCATATCCTCTAATGTAGCTAATGGGGTTTTTTGGTAGTCAGCATTTGTCAAGGCAAGACAAATAGCATGTCTTTTGACTTGCATAAACTTTTCCAACATTTCCTGCTTTAAAAACATGACTAACAAAAAACAAAAACAAAAACAAAACAAAACCAAAACAAAAACACAAAAAACCCCACACCACACTTCAAATATAAAGCTAGCTAAATCTATGTGTAAAAGCAATATTCACACTATTCATCTTTTTAAACTATAAGTTGCATACTTTTTTAAACAACACCAACGTACTATTCAAAAGTAGTTGATAATATTCAGATTCTTCATTTAAGGAATTTGACATCAGAATAATAATAATAAAAAAAAAATAGCTGTCAGAAAATAACACAGAAACAACTTCCAAATTTCCATGAAATTTCCATGTGGCTCCTCATCTCTTCTTCTGTCTTGTAGAATAAATAAATGCTTAATATTTATATTGAATTATTTTAGGCTTAATGCTAATTTCTGACCCAGTTTTAGAAGAGGCACCATATTTAATCACACTGCAGTAAGCACATTACAAAATATTGGAATATTGAACTGCACAGCACAATGAAACAGGTCAACCATTAATAAAGTCAGGTGTAGAAACAGGATGTAAAATGGAGATCAAAAGACTAGAGACAGAACATTGCATAGAATATCCAAATGAAAACCAAAAATACTGTATTTTTTCTCAGAACTAGCAAACTTCACAGAAGAAAATAGTGAAATCTTGACTACATGTATGTGAATGATTATACTTCACTTGAATGCAACAGGACATGATATCTACCCAGTAAATTTTTAATTCCCAAAGAAACTTACTAAAAATATTTTTTCACAAGATAAAAATAAAAAGGAATACATTTAAAATAATTCTTTACAACATCTTATGATATTTGATAGTGGGAAAAAGAAAAAAAAAAAAGGAAAAAAAAAAAAAAAAAAAAAAAAAGCCAAACCGCACCACCAAACAACACACAAGTGCTTTGCAAAAGTAGTTGATGGACTGTACTTTGAGAATTTCTTAACACATTTATAGCTGTTCTTTCTCTGACAGGCAGCTTAGATTGTTACAGGTAAAGATACACAAAAACAAATGAAAAAATATTAAAGTTATCATAAATCAGTACACTGTAACAAATTTAGTCTATATGACACAAGAGCATTATTCATCAGTCAGAAAGGGTAAGTAATTTAGCTGAATTATACAAAAAAAAAATGAAGTATTACATATTTCTCAGCTAATATCCTAACAATTTCCTGTCTTGATTTATATGTATTTCATCAGAAAACACTTTTTTGGTACATCATTGAAGATTAAATTGAAACAGAAAACATAAGACTATCGGCTAAGCAAAAAAATGCCAAACCGAAACCAGGACTTCCAGAAGCAAAAGATGGAACTTTAACAGCTACTTACATGTAATGGAAAACACTTCACAGCCTGGTAATGGTGGGGTAAGGAAATACTGACATATATTGAATATGTGTGGCAAAATTATCTTAGATCAGACTAAGGAAAGTGGAGCAATTAAAAAAAATAGTAAAACTAAATAATCAACCCATGACCCTTAGTGGATGGTATGTTAACCAGAATCATAGGGCAGTTGGAAAAAAAAAATCTGCAGAGTGAAAGAGCAGAAACAAATTGCAAACACTAGCAAGTATGCAGGATTTATTTTAAAGTAGGTCCATTATGCACTAAATGCCAGCTAACAGCCGGGGTACATTTTTCAGTTCCATGATCCAAAAGTATTTAGTTGATGCTGTCATGAACTTTTCTGTATCAACTGAAGTACGAGAATAATTTGTGAGACTTTCTTCAACATTTTGGAGGAACACTAGATACATCCATCTAAAAAATGTAACAGTAGCCATATATATGCACTGTCTATAAAATAAGTATTAACCTACATTAAATGTTTTACCAAAATGCTCACACCTTATAATATATATATTTTAAAAGTATATTAAAAATATCCAAGTAAACATAACCATAGAATCACTAAGGCTGGAAAAGACCTTGAAGACCAAGTTCAACCTTTGACCAAAGACATCACGTCAACTGAACCATAGCACTGAGTGTCTTGTCTGGTTGTTTAGTAATCTAAACATGCAGTAATATTGAACATATAGTAATGACATAAATTTTAAAAAGTTAGTCTAAATTAAGACACAGTAAAACTATAATGGAAACTATTACAGCACCATTGCAGAAATCCATGTTAAAACCCATGCTTTTTATGAGAACTTGAAAAGAACAAGGGCATAAATCAGCTGAAGAAACTCTAGGGTGAAGGTAAAGAGACAGTCCAGAGAGACTATATATAGCATATACACAATATTTTATTTTACTTTATTTATATTCAATTTTATTCCAAACACTTGAATATTTTGCAGGTATCTGTCTACACTATTGCACACAGGACCTACTGTGGTCTAAGAATATCAGTACAAGGTCTTTCAAGCATGAAAACTATTGCCTGTGAGTGCACAATTTAATATCACTCTAAGAGACTCAGTCTACCCAGGATTTCCTCAACTTCAACCTACAGGCACATCTGATGCCACAATCTGCTTGCTAGAATGTGCCCAAGTGTACTGGTGTTTAGCACACAAGAAACAAAGACTGCCTTAATGAACACACTTTCCAACAAGAGAAAACAGTATCTGAGCTTGAACTGAAGTGTTGGAATCTGTTAAAGATCTGAGTTCCTCAAAACTTTCCCAAAGTAGACAAGAAAACGACAATACATTTATTACTTATGTGGACTTCAGCATATTTGACCAGACACGTAGATTCTCCCTTGCCTTATCAACTGTGAAAGAACTTAGGCTCTTCATTCTAATTTGAATTGGAACCTGCACTATCACTAGCATTTACAAATCTATATAGGTTTAGTATTTCTTTTCAGAATTTAATACTGCTTACATAAACACGCTTATTTCTAACTATGCTTAAAGATGTTGCAGTTGCAAAAAATACTGGAAGTGTGAAACAACCTTATTATGTAAGTAACTTGATGTTCTGATGACCATTTCTCGGGTTTGAGAGAAAGCAAACTACTTCTACAAGACACCATGAGAAGGACTAGCAAAGGCAAATGCAGGTACAAAATTAACATCTGAACATGTATGTCACATTCCTATTTTTATCTACTTGCTGATGCACTTGATGCATATTTCTGTGATGCCTCATAACTGGAAACCCTTACTGTGCTTTCTAATTACTAAACCTACATAGTTTAATTAGACTAACTACTGCACAATGTTTTCCTTCATCCACAGACATGCATGGTACCATTAGGCATAGTATTCTCTATCTGAGAGCTGAGTTCCAGGACATAAATTATCATTTCCTAATAATGCCATGATAGTGGTATTTCCACTCCACTACAAATGCCTTCCACTGAAAGATTTTTAATCAGTATAATTAACATGGATCTTAAAGGACACATCAGATCAAGCAAAAGTACTGCATTATAAAAACAAAGGTCTTAAATTGTAAATTTCAGAAAACTGTGATAAGCCGCCGAAGGACTTCAAAATCTCTTCTTGTCTTATTATCCCTAGTATTGATTGAAATCTCTCCACCTTGAAATTGTTTCTGAGGACAAATCTATTGAGTCTCATTAAATCCAGCATAGGAATGAAGTCCCCAGAGCATTTGGGACCACTAAAGCAGATGCTACACATTTTAGAAAAATATTCTCTATCCTTGAGAATATGAACTACAGCTGCAATATAAAATAGACATCAATTTATTTCCCTAAAAGCTCTAATGTAAAGGAGTTATTGTAGAACAAAGCATCCTTAAAATTTAAAACTTAGAGAACAAAGGTATGTGAAGTCAACCCAACTTGATAAAACAGATTACATATCTTTACATGCTACTCACTACAGCTAGAATTGAAAATTTGTGGTCCTCAATATTTATACACAATTCAAAGCAAGTTTATGGCCTCAGATTTATCAGAAATATCTTTTCTTCTTTTTAGCCTACTGTTTCATACTACACATTAACATCAGCACAAAGATCTGTTGTTCTCAATGGTACCCTGTTAACATGAACTTTGAATACGTGAGCCAACCATACTGCCTGAGCTACAGCACATAGTGCCTATCTTACCACTAACAGAGACCTCATTGATCTTGCTGTAAGGGACAATATATCATAGGATGTACATGCTGATAGGCTCAATGCCATTTGACGAAGTAGGAAAATATTCCTTTGTGACTATATTTGTGGAATAGCTGACACATCCTTATCTAGCTGTTGCAGACTGCATATTATTAATGCAGGGAAGACAAAAAGAACAGAGATTTGTCTGCAAATAGTTTGTGCCTCTCTCATTCAAGAAAAAAAAAAAAAAGACATTTATACTATTTCTATAGATGCTGCATTTTCCAAAAGCCTGCTGTGTCTTCATAGGACTGCATATCTTGTGATTTGAAAAATCCACATTACTTTGAAGCAATTACAGTTGGCTGTTTTATACTGTTCTGATCAGAAATACAGAATAGAACTGTTATGCTAAATGAATTCTTTTCTCCTTCCAAAGTTCTCTTAACTCAGCTTTCCACAAACATCAGCTCTATTCCAGTGATTTCAGGAACTTCACTTACTCCTTTTTTCAAAATTTTTTCCCCATATTTTTTCAGGTTCAATATTTTACAAAAAGACAACTTAGCAGTTCCACAATAGTAATTTTTTTAGCAGATGAGTTGGCTTTTGCTGATTTAAGAGGTTTAAGAGACCTTACTCCTTCATGTTAAAAAAATACTGAATTCAACATCTTCAAAACACAAAATTTTAGAGTCTTGTAAGTTTGGAGTATTTGGCAGCTATCAAAAATTAGGGCTTATCCTCTAAACCACAGTATTCTTTTAATAAGGTAAGATAGGCAGAAGCTTTAAGTCCTGCCTAAGATTGACTAAGAACTGTGAACCAGCTTTCTGAAGCAATCCTAAATATTCAACCAAGCCCAGATTAGAAGTGGCTTGACCCTATAGCTATATCAATATACCCATCTATATTATATATTACTTAAGCAACTATTTTTTACAGAACAGCTCAAACTCTTTCCCATACTGAAGAATTACTGGCAAAATCTCTAATGTACAAAGTAAAGTCACCTTTATCAAGAGTTTTTTCATGCTTTTAAACAGTCTTATGAAAATCGAGTTTTATTTTCTTTCATATTGTATTGTTGTAGAACTTGTATGGAAGAATATGGTTTTATAGACACCAGTGAAGACACACCATACTGTCTTTCTTCTTTGTTTTTTTTTTTCTGAGTGACTCAAAGGATCCATTTAACACCTTCAGAAGCATTGACCAGAGAATGGAAAATAAAAAATTAGCCGCTCCTGACACTTCTATTCTCTTTTTTTCATTCTAGAATTTACTCTGTCTTTCCCCAGATAGCTAAATTCCCCTGCCTTGTACATGTTCTGAACAACTTTGATAAAAAGTCTAATAGTAGTTCGACTGAAGTACTATTGTAAAGCAGAGATTATTTAATATCTATCATCACCACAGGCAAATACACTGCAGAGTTTTCTAGAGTGTTTGTGGTTTTTTCCACTCCTTTTTATATGCAGCAGCTCTTCATGCTGGTATTCCACAAGATTTATAATAACCTTAGAAAACCACATCACATGACACATGATCACAAGTCAAGTAGACAAGAATGTGCTGGGCACAACAAGCTATAAAACGCTAACCAAACACATCTTTAGAAACCCAGTACTGACTCTGGTTTGACTCAGGCCTAGCTTCACAGTTTTATTACAAATGCACACTTGAAGTAAGATGACAAAGGGAGCAAAAATTTTGGGGAAAAAGCACTGGCAATATACAACTTCAGAAACCAATTACAAGATAGTAGAAAGTGTGTGAAAATTATTTATACAAATCTTTCCTTGCATTCTTCCTTTTTAATCTTTCTAAAAAGAAAGCAAATTATCTTCTATATTTCTTACAGAATGGAAAGCATATATAATTTCACAAATCTAAAAGAAGTTCTGAGTAATGCATGTTTGACAGATCCTTAGGGTGAACTTTTCCCTGACATTCATCAAAACCATAAAACTGTTCTGCAAATGTATGTATTGTTCCAGCTTTGTGAATTACCATTTCAAAATATATTATAGCAATAATTTTTCTGGTTAATTTTTATAGGGCAGGTTTTTGTATCTTAAACCACTAAAATTATTTGTGATTCATGCAAATAATTTGTTTAGTGAAAAGAATATCTTCCCCTGAACTATGAAAATCAATTTGGAGAATGCAGCAATTGAAAGTTCCTGTCCTCCAGAAGAGAAAGAAGAAAAACACAGTCAACACAAAATTCAATAAAGAAATGTATACACTTGGCAATTCAATCCTGTTTTTCTTCAGATGCAATGAAATCTTAACTTTTTAAGGCTGACCAATTCAATGTATGCAAGGGGCCACACATGCTGGTATGCAATTAGGCTAATAAACTCAGATACTCACCTATATTTTGGGAACAATAGAAAGCCAGAGATCTAGAAGATGCAACACTACAAAGAGCACTGATTAGTCTGTGCATTGATATTGTACAGATGGACACTAAAATAAACCCTATGATCATAAAGCAGAATAACATACTTCTTGATATGTTGTTTTAGCTGTGTGAGCATATTCTTGGTCTTGAAGTGTATCAGCATTGAGAGCCTCTAGGTGCTTTATCTGCTCAGCCTGCTGTGTTGTATCTTCAATGTTTTGTCTGTGAAAATTCTGTAGCTCTTCTAACTCCTTCCTGTGCAAAACAAGCAATAAAGAGAAATTAAGAAAAAGAACAATGATCTCTGTTAAAAAATTGTATGCAAATAATTTTATTGTAGATAATGAGCTTCCTATCTTCATTTATTTTTCTGTCAATTGCTTTACAAACACTGTAAGTTAGATATAAAATATTTATCATACACTTTTAAGAAGTATCTACAAAGCAGTTAACTTTCAAAATGAAATGCCTCTTCCCCTGTAATGCTTTAAATAAAATAAATACATTTTCACTACTTCATCTTTTTTTAATTAATATTCAGTTAACTCTTTAGCAGTAAGAGTCAAAATGTAAAATACATAGAACACATCAACTATAAAAAAGTTATTTTTTTTACCTAGAAAAATCAGAAAAAGATAAAACCTTTTCCTGAATTTGCAAAGTATGTATGAAGCAAGATTTTTTTCTGAAATGCATCTGCTCCCTAGACACATGAATATGTTGGCTGATAAATTACTTTTTACCTGCAGGTACTGCAGATTGCAACAACCATAAACAAAGTAAGCAAAAACTTTGGTGTGTATTGCATAACATTATAAAAGCCCCTTGAAGACAGTAATAGGAATGGCATTGTAATGTGTTGGTTTTCCCCACAAGACTAGACGGCCGCTGATGGCAAAAGTAAAGAGTCTGCTCTCTTTCACAGGGTGGGATATTACAGCTTTTATTCTTGAGTCCTGCCCTGCTTGGTTGGAGCCCTCCCGATCACTCGCTGGTGCCAGAGAGAGGTCACCACTCCCCTGTCATGGCTTTTCCCCCAGGGGGCAGGGCCCAGAGGCACGACCCAATAAGGGAGAAGCGGGAGGGGAACAGAGCTGGGTTACATTTCAGTGTGGGGGATGGGCACTGCTGGGCAAGGACAGCTATATAGAAAAAACATTACAAATCCGATGAAATATAATCCCAATGAATGCATTACAACAGTAAGGCAACAATAGAATAGATCTAGTATTATCAGCTTTCTTGATAATTTTACTGTACTGCTGATGGATTTTTTAAATTAAGATCAAAGTACAGTAATACTTACTATAAACAGTAATTAAAACTTTTAATCTTTTCTGCATCATATATTAAAAGTACAGATGACTCTATTAATTCCTGTTCATGTATTTTCTACTTTTAATTCACAAGCACATTTCACACTAGTATTACACAGAGATACCAAAATATATATTTAGCACTCCACCTAATTTTCTTCTTTACATCCTCAAAGAACTGTCTCTGTAACTTCTAACACACAAGTAACATTTCCGTGACTAGAATTATCATTAATGGGAGTTATCATTGCATTTTTCTAGTGGAAAATATCTTTTGTACACTAACCTTTGCTTCTGGAAATACCCAGGCAGCAGGTAAGCAGCAACACCAACTTCATTGTCTTTTCAGGGAAAATACAGAATGCCAAATAAACAATTCTAAGGGAAATTCACAAATATTTTTTTCTTAAAACCTATGCCTCTAATTAGGATTTGTGATTGCATGATTATTCAAAATAGATACATCTGAATAATTTCATAAATGTGGTGGCTGCTAGCCCATCTGCAGAGGTCATTGCACTCCCATAGAGAGTGTTAGGCTAGTTCAAGGTGCAGCGATCTCTCCCTGGGAACTCCCCTGGGAGACTTCTGTTTGGCTCATGGTGACCAAAGTGTGTTAAAACCATGAGCCTTAGCAACATTACATTAATTTTTTGACCTTTATTGGTTAGTTCTTTAGTTCCTGGTTTTCCCCTGCACTGATTGGTGTATTTTGGATCCTCTCCCTGACTGGCCCTTTTCCTAATTCCTTTCCCTATTGGTCAAGTGGTAAAACCCCACCCCCTGGCTACACTATATAATCCCTGTCCCTCTGAGTTATTTGGTTCTTCCCCTCTGGATGTCCTGGAATAAAAAGACTCTGGAAGGAAAGAAGACCCCATCTCACTGCCTTATTCCTGCATCACCCAAAGTGGCAAGCATGGATCTGCTGCTCAGGCAGCCTCACAAAAGAGCGAATCACTCAACGCCCGAGTGTGCCTGTGCAGACATCAAATATGGTGTCTTTTTAAAGATGTTTCTGATGAGAAAAGTTGCGGCATTTTTACCACCGGACCAGACCATGACAAGTGGTGCCCAATGTGTGGCAAACGCCTTGGTTTCTTCTCGAGAAACATTTCCGGGCTTTGGCCACTGGACTCAACGTTGCAGTTGAGAATCTCCAAGCTGAGCACGGGTCAGCAGAAAGAAATCAAATGCCGTCTTGTTCACCTCTTCCCACCATGTCAGAGGAGCCAGAGGACAAGACCTCTCATGGTCCGCGAGTCCCCTCTCTGAAAATTCCCCAGGAGATGAAAAGGATTCTCCACATCCAAAGACTCAGGTGGAAACCCACCAAGAATTTGTAACAGACTTATCCATCACTTTTGAAAATTACTCTATATTCAAAACACCAACAGGAAAACATGGAACTCTGAATGGCCCTTGGGATATTTTAATATAAGGTGACCCAATTCACAAACCTAATGACATTTTTGTGATTCCAGGAATGGTGACTATTGAACCAGGGGAGGAAATTTTCATCTCAGCCATGTGCCTCAATCTGCCTTATTTCCACCCTGCAGGAACATCTCTCGCACAAGCATTTTTAATTTCTACCAGTTATCCGTCACAGGTTCCTGCCAACCCAACAGTTATCTGGGTCCAAACAAAGGGTGCAAGTAAACCAATTGTAAAATGTGAGTTTTTCTCAAAGGGTGAGAAAATCAGGAAGTTCAGGATGCTGGACACCAGAGTGGATATCACCATCCTTGCTTGCTCTGAGTGGCCAGCAGACTGGGAACTTGAGCCAGTTGCTGGGCTCATTTCAGGAATTGGTGGAGTCATATCCTCCCACAGGTTAAAAAGGAACATTGTCACAGGAGGACCTGAGGGGAAAAAGGCAACAATAAGACCTTTTGTAGTAAGAGCCCCCACCACTTTATAGGGCAGAGATGTTCAAACACAGTGGGGAGTCTGATTCTCTAACCATAGCAGGGATTTCTAGCAGGGGCCACTGAGCAGAGCACCGGTAACACCCCCCCGACTCAAATGATAAAAACATCGTCCAGTTTGGGTTGATCAGTGGCCCCTCCCAGAAGAAAAGCTACACGCTCTAGAAACCCTAGTTGAGGAGCAATTGTCCAAGGGGCACATCGTCCCCTGTAATAGCCTCTGGAACACTTTTTTGTAATTAAAAAAATGGGGAAAGACAGATGGAGATTGCTCCAAGACCTCCGGAAAGTAAATGAAGTTGTTGAGGAATTCAGCTCCCTCCAACCAGGTATGCCTTCCCCAGTCATGCTCCCTGACATTGGAACATAGCAATCATTGGCATTAAATACTGCTTTTTTAACATACCGCTACACCCCCCGCGATGCTCCATGATAAGCATTTTCAGTCCCATCACTGAACTGCCAAGCACCCTTGCAAAGGTAGCATTAGTTGGTTTTGCCTTAGGGCATGGAAAAGAGTACATCCAGCTCCCAATGGTACGTCACACAGTCTCTCTATTGCCATTAAGGGAATGCTTTCCAGAGACAATTATACTCCATTACATGGATGATTTACTTATTTTTACTGAAAACTCTTCTCATTTAGACTTTGTCCTGAAAAATACCATGACAGTGGTTGAAGATGCTAGGTTTGAAATCTGAGAGGACAAAATTCAACTCATCTGCCCCTAGAGTTACCTGGGACTTCGGCTCCATGAGCACACAGTTGTGCCCCAGTAACTCACCATCAAAGATGACCCCAAGACACTGCTGGATTTACACCAGCTGTTCGGATCCATCAACTGGGTGCGTACTCTGCTGGGAATTATGATAGAAGACCTTGCTTCCTTGTTCAACCTGCTTCGTGGGAGGAAGGATCCCACCTTGCCAAGGATCCTTACACTGGAGACCCAGGTAACCATCACCAAGATCCAGGAAGCTTAGTCATTCCACCAAGCCCATGGTTTGAGCCCAGCCTGCCTTTTCAGTCCATCATTCTCGGTAAGGCATCTCATGTCTATGCTCTTACATTTCAGTGGGATTCACAACTACAGGATCCCTTGTTGATGATCCTTGAATGGATCTTTCAGTCAAACCAACCGACAAAGACTATAACAACCCCACAAGAACTGATGGCTTCACTCATCTGCAAAGGCAGAACTTGCCTCCATTGTCTTGCTAGATGGGATTTTCTGTGTATATACATGCCATTGGCAACTAGTGAAGAGCTGGACCATTTGCTCCAAAATAATGAGAGCCTTCAGTTCACTATCAATAGCTACCCTGGCAAAATCTCCATCCATTTTCCTGGCCACAAATTATTTAAGTCCACTTTTAATCTGGTCCCAAAATTCATGCAAGGCCAAACTCCTCTCAAGGCTCTGACAGCCTTTACTGACAGCTCAGGGTCTTCCCATAAGTCAGTAATGACTTGGGAAAACCCCAGGACATAGAAGTGGGAATCTCACATTCAAGTGGTGTAAGGATCACCAAAAATTGCAGCATTAGCAGCTGTGGTCAGAGGCTTTGAGAAATTTCAAGAACCATTCAATCTTGTAATTGATTTGTTTTACGTAGCAGGGATAGCTATGAGAGAAGAACATTCTGTATTAAAAGAAGTCTCAAATCCAAAATTACATGGCTTGCTTTCTAAATTAGTCAAACTTATGTCCCACAGAAAGCAATCTTACCATGTTATGGAAGTAAGATTGCATACCAGCTTTCCTGTACCCTTCGCAGATGGTAACAAGATGGCAGACATACTCGCTATCCCAGCTGAAATCCCAAATTTACCTAACACTTTTGAGCAAGCCAAATTGTCACAGCAGTTCTACCACCAGAATGTCTCTGCGCTTATGCAAAAGTTCCATCTTTTTCAAGAATAGGCGAAGGTGCTTGTGGCTTGCTTGAAAGGTACCTTTCATGCACACTGGAGTTAACCCCAGAGGATTGCACAGCTGGCAGTTGTGGCAGATGTCACATATATATACCATCCTTTGGGCATCAAAAATACATACAAGTGTCTGTTGACACATTTACTGTCACAGGGTTTGCATTTACCCATGTAGGTGAAAATATCCGCTTTAAAAAAAGACATTTTCTCACATTTTCTACCCTGGGAATCCCTCAACAAACCAAAACTGACAGCAGACCAGCTTATGTATCAAAGTAATTAAAAGCATTTTTCTAACACTGGAGAGTCAAACACTCCACTTGCATACCCCATTCACCCACAGGCCAATCAATTGTAGAAAGGACAAATCAAACCATCAAATGGATGCTTCAGCAGCAGCAGGGAGGGCCTTGGTTTGAAAGACAGTTGTCTGCCAAGGAAAGCTAGAGCCACCCTTGGAACTGAGAATGTAAACCCCCTTCCCTCCAAATTATTATATTGTTGCAATTAGGGGGTTTCAGGCAAAGATATGGGAATAGGAGTAACAATTCATTACTAAGAATATGAAAAAAGGAAAAACACAAATGTAGTAGTACAAAAAAAAACCAAGCAAGGAAGAAAACAAAAGTCCTGGAAAAACCCTGACAGAGTCAGGGATACAACCTGAAACCCTGTTGGTCAGGGTGTTGGAAGCAGTCCAAATAAGGAGCTGGCTCCTCCCCCACTGTGTGGAGCTTCTCACCATGGGATGATGGATTGTGTCATGTCATTGGTGAGCCCTAATGGCCCATTATCAGAAGATAATGGAGGATGGAGAGGTGGTGAAAGAGATAAGAAACACTGCCCCACCTGGTTTTAATGGCTGGGCCATTATCAGAAGGCATCCGCCCTACCTCCCCCCTGGCGTTACAAGAGAAGGATAAAACATCTCCCAAAACCCAGCTTTCAACAGATGGAATAGAATAAACTCTTTTAGGTTACATAATACAATACATTATCCACCCCTTATTCTATTACTATCTGCATTATACCTAAATCAATAAACTTAATTATATACAATGGACCCTTACACCCAATTCTTACTTAGGATTAGGTCTCCCTGTGGTACACAACTGCTTTCTCCATCTTTCTGCATTACCCACCAAGCGGAACCAGGTCCTTGAGCAAAAACAATCCCACAGATGGGTTTGCCTTTGCCTGAGGTGGGGTTAATCCAAACAGTCTTTCCTAGAATACCTTTCAAGTGTACCACAGGGGCTTTATCTCCATCCACTGTGCGCAGGTATATCGACTGGGCAGGACCAGCTTGATTTATGGAGCCTCATGTGTTGACCATCCAGGTGGCCTTTGCTAAGTTCACTTCCCAATTTTTGCAGGTCCCCCCACCAAGCGCCTTCAGGGTAGTCTTAAGTAACCCATTGCACCGTTCAACTTTCCCGGCAGCCAGCGAGTGGTAAGGGATGTGATAGATTCATTTAATGCCACGTTCTCTAGCCCAAGTGTTTATAAGGCTGTTCTTGAAATGAGTCCCGTTGTCTGACTCGATTCTCTCCTGGGTGCCATGTCTCCACAGGACCTGCTTTTCTAGGCCCAAGATGGTATTCCAGAGGGTCAGTAGCATGAAGCACAGGGTAGGTCTCCAGCCATCCAGTGGTGGCTTCCACCATGGTCAGCACATAGCGCTTGCCTTGGCGGGTTTGGGGAAGGGTGATGTAGTCAATCTGCCAGGCCTCCCCATACTTACACTCAGACCATCGTCCACCATACCATAGGAGCTTCACCCTCTTGGCCTGCTTAATTGCAGCACATGTCTCACAGTCATGGATAACCTGAGAAATACTGTCCATGGTTAGATCCACCCTCGGTCTCGTGCCCACTTATTGTGGGAGATTAGGGATAGATGGTCGGAAGATATCATGTTGTACAGGTAGACAGAACCCCTCCCTCAACACTTAGTTGTTTAGTGTCCTTGATTAGCTAAGCAACACGTAGTTTGTAATGGAAGCAGACGGAAGTGATGTAGCAAACAGAAGTTTTATAAACCAATGTAACCAGTTAATAAATGCCATTTGCCGTCCACCACATTGGTGTCTGTGAGGTGATGGCTCGAGCAGCCTGGGTGTGGCTGCCGTGTTGTTCCTGGAACCAGGTCGCTACACCTCAGTGGAGGCAGCAAGTGGTGCCGAAACCTCCGAGAACATCACCCAGGAGAACAGGAGTCGCCTGGATGGGTGAACGATGGCCCAGCGGTGGGGCCAGCTCAGTGAGGAGGACACTCCAGAACCCGTGGGAGGAGGATGGAAGCTCTCATGTAGGTCGTATCTCAGATTCATAAACAGTGGGGAATTGATTGTAAAGCAAAAGATTTTACCCTCGCCGTGACGAGGCTTTTGCAACTTGAGGTCATTGATTGACCGGTGGATATTCTCCACCCAGATATATGGGATCAATGCAGGAAAGCTCTAGCCGAAGAAACTATGTCTTCTGGCTAGGGAAAGCATCTTAAGTCACGGGGTAACATTGTGCAGGCTTTGAAAAAGGCTCTGCAAGAGCAGGAGACTTGAAAAGCTGCACAGAATTGTCTAAGATTTATGCCGCAGCTCGGTGTGGGGGCTGCGACGCAAACTGTAACAGAAACTTTTAAAGAGGATTATCAGAGCATAAAAAAATGCGATCTGAAGGTCAATGACTGTGTTCAAGCTGTTGATAAGGTCAATTCTGCCGAGCACAGAGACTCGGAGGAGCAAAAGCTCCATTCAAGGCTTCAAGCCCAGAGTTACCTGCTGAAGGAAAAAGACAGGCAAAATTATTTTGGGATAGTTTAGCTGAGGAAGCCAGGAATGCTGCCAAGAATTCTGCCACTGAATCGCTGTTGGGGGGGGCTGAGGAGGAACCACCACCTTATGCGGCAAGGCATTGCACTGAATCCCTGGGGGAGAGCAGGAATACTGTTGGGCTGGAATGTTTGTTAGATAACGGGAAGGCAGAAAACAAAGAAGGTCTTTTACATAGCGTGCCTGTTGCCAGCAAAAACAAAGACAGTTTGTTTGATAACGCGGACGCACATGAGCAGAAGGGGGGAGAACTCAAAGGGGGAATTAAAGCTAATCAGGACGTTTGCCAAAAAATAAATTTTTTTAAGGGAAGAAGCTCCCACAGCAGGAGGTGGGGGGAGCCCAGGGAAAAGGGGCGGCTCAACCCTGAGAGAAAGGGGTGGGGCCCAGGGGGAAGGAATGGCCCAGCCCTGAGAGAAAGGGGCGGGGTCGGAGCCTGACCAAACGGCTCCGGAGCCCGGAAGCAGCCAGTCAGTCCACTTCCAGCTCTGAATCAGACTCTAGATCAGAAGACTGGGACTGCCAGTCCTCTGCTGCCGACTCTGGCTCTGGCTCAGACAAAGAGGAAGTAACAGTATATAAAATCAGTAACAACAATGTTTCTACTTGGGTTGAGGGGAAGTCAGAAAAAGAACGAACTCCTCTCACAGACTGGAGGAAGATTAAAAATGGCATACGCCGATTGGCGTCCATCGGCCACGCTGGCTTTTCCAGTCCGAGTGGGGGGGGCAGGTGGAAACCAGAGAACATACTCACCAGTAAATCCTAAGGATGTACAGGCAATTGTTAAAGCAATAACTGACAGGGGGATCAATACAGCAATGGTTTCTACTCTCATTGATAGTGTTTTTGGAGGGGATGACATGCTCCCATTTGACATGAAGCAAACCTGCAGATTGACTTTTGATGGGGCAGGGATGATAGTTTTTAAACAAGAGTGGGAGGACAATTGTGCAAAGCAACCGGAGGGAAATTACCCTGAGTCAAGTCACAGACCGAGGCAAGTGCTTTGGCAAGGTAACCTTAGCAAGGCAAATGGGCAATATCTGTGCTGAGTTCATCCAACCTAGTCAAAAGACTGGTAAGCGGGCAGTCCCATTCGTACCAGGAATGTGGGTCTGTCACCAATCTGGAATAACCCCCTGTGTGTACCTTAGCAAATTCAATAACCTTGCTGACTTTTGTGTCCAAGTTCTGATTGCTCCTAGAGTCCTGTATCACCAAGAAGAAGAAATGTATCACTTTTTAGAGGAAACCATCCAGCTCCGCAAAAGAGAAGTAATGACAGGTATAACCATTGCAATGCTCCTTGGCCTAGGAGCTGCTGGTACAGCCACGGGTGTTTCAGCTCTCGTGACCCAACACCAAGGACTTTCTCAGCTGCAAATGACAATTGATGAGGACTTGTTGAGAACTGAAAAATCCATCTCCTCTCTAGAGGAATCTATCTCCTCGCTTTCAGAAGTCATCCTGCAGAACAGGAGAGGACTTGACCTCTTGCTCATGCAACAAGGAGGCCTATGTGCTGCCTTGAGAGAAGAATGCTGTTTTTATGCAGACCATACTGGAGTCATGCAAGACTCCATGGCCGAACTGAGAGAAAGACTGGCCCAGAGAAAAAGAGAGAGAGAGGCCCAGCAAGGATGGTTCGAGTCATGGTTCAATCAGTCCCCATGGCTAGCCACCCTTGTCTCCACCTTAATAGAGCCCTCTCACCGTGATACTCTTGATATTGATTTTTGGGCCTTGCATTTCGAACAAGTTAGTGTCATTTGTTAAGAGCCGTTTAGAGAAAGTCGACATCTTATTTGTCGAACACCTGCAATTACCGTGAAGTGCACTTATTACCAACATGTTATATTGCTTTTGTATCCTATTATACTAACTTTAACAGCTTTTGCATTTTTTATAACATTTATACTTTTATAGGTTTTTTACTTAATCATGAAGGGGCGGGGGGGAAATGTGGGAGATAAAGGATAGGCGGTCGGAAGATATCGCGTTGTACGGGTAGACAGAACCCCTCCCTCAACACTTAGTTGTTTAGTGTCCTTGATTAGCTAAGCAACACGTAGTTTGTAACGGAAGCAGATGGAAGTGATGTAGCAAACAGAAGTTTTATAAACCGATGTAACCAGTTAATAAACGCCATTTGCTGTCCACCACATTGGTGTCTGTGAGATGGTGGCCCAAGCAGCCTGGGTGTGGCTGCCGTGTTGTTCCCAGAACCAGGTCGCTACCTCAGTGGAGGCAGCACTTATAAGTGGCATCTCTGCCCTGATGACCTGAGGCATCATGGGCCCATCGAGCTAGGAACAACTCTCCCTTGTGTTGCCAATCTAAGTCTATCTTTGACACCTCTCTCTTCGCAGCTTGATCTACCTGCTCGTTGTTTCGGTGCTCCTCATTAGCCCGACTCTTGGGGACATGGGCATCTACATGACTGACTTTGACAGGTAGATTCTCTACCCAAGCAGCAATGTCTTTCCACTCATCAGCAGCCCAGATTGGTTTTCCTCTATGATGCCAGTTGGCCTTGTTCCACCTTTCCAGCCAACCCCACAGAGCATTGGCCACCATCCATAAATGAGTGTAGAGGTAGAGCTTTGGCCACTTCTCTCTTTCAGCAATGTCCAGGGCCAGTTGAACAGCTTTGAGTTCAGCAAGTTGGCTTGACCCACCTTCTCCTTTAGTGGCTTGTGCACCTGTCGTGTGGGGCTACATACGGCTGCTTTCCACTTCTGGTTCACCTCTACGATGTGACAGGAACCATCAGTGAAAAGAGCATAGCGTGTTTCTTCTGCTGGCAGTTGGTTGTATGGTGGACCCTCTTTGGCACATGTCACTTGTTCCTGCTCCTCTTCATCTATGAGACCAAAGTTTTCACCTTCCGGCCAGTTTGTAATTATCTCCAAAATCCCAGGGCAATTTGGGTTTCCAGTGCGGGCGCGCTGAGTGATGAGGGCAATCCATTTGCTCCGTGTGGCGTCAGTGGCATGATGGGTGGAGGGAACCTTTCCTTTAAACATCCATCCCAGCACCGGTAGTCGAGGTGCCAGCAGGAGTTGTGCTTCTGTGCCAATGACCTCTGAGGCAGCTTGAACTCCTCCATAGGTGGCCAAGATTTCCTTCTCTTTTGGGGTGTAGTTGGCTTCGGACCCTCTGTAGCTTCGGCTCCAGAATCCCAGTGGTCAGCCCCGAGTCTCCCCAGGCACCTTCTGCCAAAGGCTCCAGGACAGGCCATTGTTCCCAGCTGCTGAGTAGAGCACGTTCTTCACCTCTGGTCCTGTCCTGACTGGGCCAAGGGCTACCGCATGAGCGATCTCCTGCTTGATCTGGGCAAAGGCTTGTTGCTGTTCAGGGCCCCACTGGAAATCATTCTTCTTGTGGGTGACCAGGTAGAGAGGGCTCACAATCTGACTGTACTTGGGAATGTGCATTCCCTAGAAACCTCTGGTGCCTAGGAAAGCTTGTGTTTCCTCCTTGCTGGTCAGTGGGGACATTGCGGTGATCTTATTGATGACCTCAGTGGGAATCTGATGCTGTCCATCTTGCAATTTTACTCCCAGGAACTGGATCTCTCAGACAGTTCCCTTGATTTTGCTCTTCTTGATGGCAAAACCAGCTTTCAGGAGAATCTGGATGATCTTCTCTCCTTTCTCAAACACTTCCATTGCCATGTTCCCCCACACAATGATGTCATCAATATACTGCAGATGTTCTGGAGCCTCACCCTTTTCCAGTGCAGCCTGGATCAGTCCATGGCAGATGGTGGGGCTGTGTTTCCACCCCTGGGGCAGTCCGTTCCAGGTGTACTGCACGCCCCTCCAGGTGAAAGCAAACTGAGGCCTGCATTCTGCAGCCAGAGGAATGGAGAAAAAGGCATTAGCAATGTCAATTGTGGCGTACCATTTTGCTGCCTTGGACTCCAGCTCATACTGGAGTTCCAGCATGTCCGGCATAGCAGCGCTCAATGGTGGAGTCGCTTCGTTCAAGGCACGGTAGTCCACAGTCAATCTCCATTCTCCATCAGGCTTGCGCACTTCTCCATCAGGCTTGGCCCATCAGGCCAGATGGGGCTGTTGAGGGGTGAGTGGGTTTTGCTGACCACCCCTTGGCTCTCCAGCTCACGGATGATCTTATGGATGTGTCGCAGTGTCCCTCACACCTAGCAGGCGTTGACCACAGGCCAGCTCAGTTCTGCACTGCGACAGTGTGGATCTGTCGGGGTTACAGGCAGGGTGAGTCACCTCCTCCCTGTGGGTTTTTGGTTCCCCACACAGGTGAGTGTACCTGATGGCATCACGACTACGGTGGCGGAAAAAGGGTGGAGTCTATTTGAGCAGGGTAGAAGGTAGTTTATTAAGGGGAGTCTGGCAAGAAGCTCCGCCTCAGACCACTGCTGCCCAGAGAGAGCATAGATCAAAGCCTTGTAGCCACTTATAAACAGGGGAGGATCCAGGGGTGGCAACAACGGATCAGCGAACCAGGGAACATGGGGGTGTAACAGGGGGTATCAACTTCTGAACAAGGAACAAATCACAAGAGGGGAGAAGGGGATTCCCCGGGCACCAGCCTACCACTCGACGCCTCTCCTGGATCTTTCCAGAATCCAGGGAAGGGTCCCAAAGTGACAGACAGGGCGACCAAGAGGAGAGAGGGGGGATTGACAGGGACAGGTGCAGGGGAAGAATGATTGACATAAAACGTCTGGTTATATAACTAACTCATAGGGGGGAAACTATTACAGAACACAGGGGGGTACAGTGGACTGAACCATTACAAAAATAACTTATAAATCTTACAAAAATAACTTAATAACTTAATAAAACAACTCTTGCACCACTTCATGGATGGGGATCACGGCATCTCAATTTGTCCAATATTGCTGGCGGTGCACCAGGTGGCAACTGGAATCAGTTGCTCTTCTACCTTTAGGAGTCCTACTGCAGATGGGTTCTCCGAAAGTCCAGGCAAGATATTCAATTTCTTAATGCCCTCTACCTCCACAGCAGCTATTCCAAAAAGCCTACCCGAGTCCCTTAAAGTCTTTGTAATAGCCATTATGGAGGAAGTCTATGCCCAAAATACACGGGGCCCCTGGGCCAGTCACAACTGGATGTTTCTGCCACTCCTTCCCGGTCAGGCTCACCTCGGCTTCCAACAGAGTCAATTTCTGTGATCCCCCCGTCACCCCAGCAATGGAAATAGGTTCTGTCCCCACATGTTCTGATGGCATCAGGGTACACTGTACACCAGTGTCAACCAAAGCTTCATATTCCTGTGGCTCTGATGTGCCAGGACATCAAATCCACCCCATCCAAAAGACTCGGTTTTCTTGTGCCTCTCCCTGGCAGGGCCCTTCTAGCACTGTTTATTATTCTCTTCCTGGCCACACATGGTAGAGATTCCTTCACAGGGATCTGACATATCCTCACTTCTATAATACCTGGCAGCTTGGTCATGCGATGTCGAGGCTACCTTCATCTTAGTGGGATCCCCTTGGTTAGTGTTTCTCTCCTTGAGCTCACACACCCGTGCTGCCAGGGCAGAAGTGGGTTTCCCATCCCACCTTCCCATGTCTTCTCCATGGTCACACAGAAAGAACCACAGGTCAGCTATTGGGGTGTACCCTGTCTCTCTAGCTGGGGGACGTTGAGCTCTGACTCTGGGGCCTGTAACTCGCACCAGTGCCACATGGGAACTGTTCCTCCTCATCTCCTCCCTCACCTCCCTCATCTCCTCTCTGAGTTCCTTAACCATGACAGAGACCTGAGCTTGCATTGGGCCACAGATCATACTCTCATAATTTCTGAGCTTGTTGGCTACAGAACCCACGGTCTCTCAGTAGTTATCAGCATTAACTGTTGCAATGAATCTGGCATATGGAGATGGTCCTAGAGTTGCCAGATTCCCCAACATTTGCCTTGTGCCTCTAACCTTGTCGCGGTCATTATCACGTTGTCCACTCCTCCCAAAGAGTACCTCCTGTAGTATTTCCCCACGAAACTAGATGACTGCTGATGGCAAAAGTAAAAGAGTCTGCTCTCTGGCTTCTGGTGGGATTTTACAGCCTTTATTCTCAAGTCCTGCCCTGCTTTGCTCAGGGCACATCACTGTCCCGATGACTCCCTGGTGCCAGAGAGACCTGGCCCCTCCCCTGTCGGAGCTTTTTCCCCCAGGGGGTAGGGCCCAGAGGCACTCCCCCAAGGGAGAAGCGGGACAGAACAGGGCTGGGTTACATTTCAGTGTGGGAGATGGGCACTGCTGGGCAAGGACAGATGTATGGAAAAAGCGTTACAAATCCGATGAAATATAAACCAAATTAATGCATTACAACAACCTCCAATACAGCCACTTCCCTCAGCTGTTGGATCCCCTCCTCAAGGGTCTTCCAGTGCATTCTATGCTGGTGCTCCTGTATTCATTCTTTGTGGACAATCTTCTCCCTGACACTCATTAAAAGCCACTCCCAAAGGGAAAGGGGCCCTGGCTCCCTCATGAGTACCTGATTCACACCTGAATACTGGGTCAAGGGTACCAAATTCTTTGCCTCACCACTATCTAGTTGCACACCTGTAATCATAAGGTCCCAGACCTGAAGTAACTAGGTTGTATAAGCCTCATGTCCCCGCCGTACAATATCTTTGTGCAGATTGTGCACTTTCATACAACAGGGACTCGATTATGATCTCAATCTGTGGCTCCCCTGCGGGTTGTAACGGCCCTCCTTTCTTATCCTTATTACCTGGATTTGCCAATTTCACCTTATACTTCTTTGTTTCCACAGGGGCCACTGCTGCTGGCTGTGGCTGCCCCTGTGGTTCAGCTGGAACCTGGACGGTTGTAACGTCTGTGGGTTCTGCTGCTGCACCATCAGACTCTCCTTTGTCGGGGCAGGGGGAGGGTTTCCCAGCAGCTGGGGCTAATGAGGCTACTACAGGAGAAAGGTACTCCCTCAGCATCTGGCCCATCTCATGTATCTCCTTCACCCAGTCTGGGCGGTTTATTTCTAGGGCAGGCTGTGGGGCAGGGTCAGGCTGTGGGACGGGGTCAGGCTGTGGGGCAGGGTCAGGCTGTGGGGCAGAGTCAGGCTGTGGGGCGGTATCCTTATTCTCCAGGGTAGGTATCAGGGTGGTTATCCAGGTCAGTCTCCCCTTATCTCTAAATGCTAAACAGAACAGGCCTATCAGCAACACCAGCCACTGTATGATGTCATTAACATTCAGAGATCTGAACCCTTCAAAGACTGGTGGGGTAGACCCAAAGAGCTGGGTTAAGGGTTGGGAAAAAATTTTCCCCATTGTCATTTCCTCACAGTAGGTACCATTGTTAAAGTAACCCAAAAAATACACAGTCACTGTATGATAGTCCTAAATCCATGTGCCTGCCTTCCAGAGGAATTTAAAAATCCAGAAATTCCTCACCTTGTTAACACATATAGCAAACTGGATGATAGCCACAGTGGCCTTAGTTATAGAGCCCATGTTTAGGTAAGGGCCCACAAATGGGAGAAATACGGTCACCACCACATGCCACCCGAACCAGGGTAAGCCAGACCACATGATATCCAGTACGCAAGAATGTAGGCACTTAAGAGCTGTTATTCCTTTTTTCTCTCAATGCCCGCTTGCCCCACATTGGGTGCCAAATTCTGTCTTAGTTTTGAAAGACAGTTGTCTGCCAAGGAAAGCTAGAACCTCCTTGGAATTGAGAATGTAAACCCCCTTCCCTCCAAATTATTATAATGTTGCAATTAGGGGCTTTCAGGCAAAGATATGGGAATAGGAGTAACAATTCATTACTAGGAATATTAAAAAAGGAAAAATACAAATGCAGTAGTACAAAAAAAAAAACCAAGCAAGGAAGCAAACAAAAGTCCTGGAAAAACCCTGACAGAGTCAGGGATACAACCTGAAACCCCGTTGGTCAGGGTGTTGGAGGCTGTCCAGATAAATCCTCCTGGAGTAACAGATGTGGTTCTGTGGAGAAGAGACGGTCCTGTAGAAAGTCCAGTGGTGATGAGATGGGTCCAGTCTTCCTCCAGGCAACCAGTGGAAAAAAACCCTGATATCTTGTTTCCTTCAGTTTTTATATAGCGATGAACAGCTGGCTCCTCCCCCACTGTGTGGAGCATCTCACAATGGGATGATAGAATGTGTCATGTCATTGGTAGGCCCTAATGGCCCATTATCAGAGGATGTCCCCCTGGAGGATGGAGGGGTGGTGAAAGAGGTAAGAAACACTGCCCCACCTGGTTTTAATGGCTGGGCCATTATCAGAAGGCATCCGCCCCCTCTCCCCAAGAGAAAGATAAAAACCTAAAACCAGCTTTCAACAGATGAAATAGAATACACATTTTTAGGTTGCATAACCCAAGACAGGGAGGAACAGAGTCATTAGCTCCTGTTGAGAGGCTCTGTAAAGCTCTTTATGTCACTAATTTCCTAAGTTGTTCTAGTTCAGAGCTTCACCCACGCATCATCAGGCATTTCTCGAATTCAGCCAGAGCTAAGCTCAAGGACAAACAAACTGTGCTGATCAAGGATATTGAAACACATCAGATTACAGGTCCTTTCCAACTGATTACCTAGGGAAACAGGTATATCTGTGTCTCAACTCTCTCAGGTCTTGTTGGCTTCCAGGTAAAAGTAACAAACCATACATAGTATAAAAACCACCCCACAAGAAAATAACCAAAATATCTCTGAGAGTTAAGCAGGCTCACTGAAACAATAGAGAAGTCCAGCTTGGAGAAGACAACGGCAACAACTTCAGCAGCCCAAGACTGCACATCAACCAATCACCAGATCAACAGACACTAACAGGACAGGACACCAGACGTGACCTTCTCTTTCAGAAATAAAGTTTTTTCCTATTATTTCCCTGTTAAAAATCCTCCTCTTCCCCAGTTCTCTTTACTCCTGAATTCCTGCATCCCTTTCTCATGACCACACTCCCCTCCTCCCCCCTCACCGAGTGTTGATTTAAATAAAGAAGGGGGAAGTGAGAGGGTAGATGGGGAGACAAGGAGAGGAAGTTGTTTGACATCTAAATGTTCCAACTCATATTTTCCTTTAATAGAAGCACCTTCTTGATCACCTTCTTTCTCGATCACCTTCACCCCCAAATGATGCAATGTGTGATGATCCTAAACCTCTGGATGCTCTGGCAACACCTCCCAGTGGATGTGTGGCTCGTAGCACAGCCCTGTGAAAACATCTGGGTCACACTTGCCAAGTCACTGCAGCAGGACAACATGTGCCTGCCCATTGGCAGTGTGAACAGCCGGTTGGCCACATGCCTCATAGGGATTCCTTTGAAGCCCTTCCTTTAAGTACTCCTTCGCAGGCAAGAAACCTAATTCAGTGGCCGCTTAGGATGAGTGGACATGCATCCTCCTGCATGCACCAGAGGAACCCCACAAATTGGAGCTACTGGGGTCTTCCAAGGCTACTTACTGTACTTGGTTCTTTTACAGGCATCGTTATGTTGATTTGTTACCCCTTATTGGTTAGTTCTTTGTCCTCTCACCAAGCCCATGGTTTGAGCCCAGCCTGCCTTTTCAGTCCATCATTCTCGGTAAGGCATCTCATGTCTATGCTCTTACATTTCAGTGGGATTCACAACTACAGGATCCCTTGTTGATGATCCTTGAATGGATCTTTCAGTCAAACCAACCGACAAAGACTATAACAACCCCACAAGAACTGATGGCTTCACTCATCTGCAAAGGCAGAACTTGCCTCCATTCTCTTGCTAGATGGGATTTTTTGTGTATATACATGCCATTGGCAACTAGTGAAGAACTGGACCATTTGCTCCAAAAGAATGAGAGCCTTCAGTTCACTATCAATAGCTACCCTGGCAAAATCTCCGTCCATTTTCCTGGCCACAAATTATTTAAGTCCACTTTTAATCTGGTCCCAAAATTCATGCAAGGTAAAACCTGTTTTTTTCCCTGCACTGATTGGTGTGTTTTGGATCCTCTCACTGACTGACCCTTTTCCTAATTCTTTTCCCCATTGGTCAAGTTGTAAAACCCCACCCCCTGTCTACCCTATAGAGTCCCTGAACCTCTATTTGGTTCTTCCCCTCTGGATGTCCTGGAACAAAAAACTGGAAGAAAAGAAGACCCCCATCTCACTGCCTTCTTCCTGAATAGCCCAAAGCAGCAAGCGTGGATCTGCTACTCAGACAGCCTCACAAAAGAGCAAATCACTCAATGCCTGAGTGTGCCTGTGCCTCCATCACACACGATGTCTTTTTAAAGATGCTTCTGATGAGGAAGGTTGCAGCACTTTTACCACTGGACCACTCTGTGACATATAAGAATTCATATTACATATACAATACGACAGTCAGGCAGTTTTATTTTGTTAAAAAAGCACCGTTTTAGAAAGTCTGCTAACAGAGCAACAAAGAATAACACTTAAGGACACACTAACCATGCTTACTAGGACTTAACACTAAGTTCTGCCGTTCTGAATGAATAGTAAAGTAGTTTCCCAAAGTTAACAAGGGTACAGATACATTAAAGGGTCCTGATGTAAGAAAGTGCAACAGCAGTGTGTATTGCATATGTACTAATCTGCTTCTGTTCAGAACAGCAGCAGAAATATGGTCACAGTGATATATTAGTGCTTTCTGACAGCTGTAGAACAGGTTTCCAAACAAGCACCTCTTTAATTTCCCTGACTGTTTGTATACAGTAGAAAGTAACATATCTTTTCACTGCAGTAAAAACAGAGGTTACATTAATTTTGCACATGTTCTCCAATCAGATCTTAATTTTATTATGGAAGAGAAAAACACAGGATAAGGTTGAATCCTCAAGACCAGTCTGCTATATTGCTGCTCTTTAATTTGTACGCAAACATCAATGCAGATATCTGCATCTGTCACCCGAGAATGCAGTATTATGTGTTCTCTAATGGTCTGCCCACAAAGTGTATTAAGGTCAATGGGAATCTTTTTTGTTGACTTTATCAGACTTCCGGTTATATCCTTAAGGGGAGGCAGTGGAATGGGGAAACTAAATCTTGCAGCCACACAAGAACCACAGCACAGTCAGAACACATTAACATGTTTGCTTATGTTAAATTCAAGGCTTTTTAAGCATAAGGAAAGTCAGTCTCTGTTCTATTACAATACATTTTAGAAATCAAACTTTATTCATACTTGTACTTTAACTTGCTTTTGTCTTTAGTGAATGAAGCATTATTTTTTCATTGTATATCAATGGGGGAACCTTATTTTATTTCACTTTTACAGACCAATATGGGAATTATGTTAACCTTACCAGGCACTATTCAGTACCAATGTGCAATATAAATAATTACACATAAATAAGCACCTTTGATAACAGATGAGCCAAATCAGTGAGGGGAGTTTTAAATCACGAATGGCAGGTGTTGTCTCGTGCCTGGTGATAAGGCACTTTGCAGAGGCACGACACAACCCCTGGGGTCCTAGAGTCCTAAGCAGTTGCCGCTGGTCAGTGTAAAAAGAAACAAAGCGGGCTTCACATGCAGTCCGAGATTCCTTTATTAACTCAAATACAGTGCAGAGGTGAAGACTGGGAACAAAGGCTGAACCATGGGTTTTAAGGCACAGAGGCAGGGTGGAGTTTGGGGGTCAAGGGGCCAATAGGGAGAAGACCAGGGAGGGACACAAAATGAAGTTACAAAACATAAGTCCAATGGGAAGGCTAATGTGATGAGATTTATATAAGCAGACCAATGGAGCCTCGAGGAATAGGGGATTCCCCAAGGGGCAGTCCAGATAGGGACTGGCACCAGGAAGGATTGGCAGGGAACATTTGGGAATAGGGGTAGATATCAGAGAAGACAGACAACCCAGGCTAAACCACCACCTTGGGTGGAGGGAGGCATAAACTATAGAGTATTAAAACAAAAAATTACACACAGCAACAGGGATCAAAGATGTGATTTGGGAAAAATGACAAGTGAGAGAGCTGTGGCCTGGACTGGGAGTCAAAAGCAGACAGGTAGATATGGGCAGAAAATACCTTGTGATGAGCAGCAGAATGTTATTATGCACATAAATAAAGGAATGCTCACAGTATGAGGAAGGTTCTTGAGAGTTTTCCAGGTGACAGGAGAAGTGGGTGATAATGTCTTCACAAACTCAATCTGAAAGAAGTAGTCAAGTTCTGGAGAAACAAGTGTGGGGGTCTTCAGGAATATCAAGCTATGCAAGTTTGTTGCAGAATCCAGCACAGGCTGAACTTCAGGGAAAAATCTGCAGACTTACTAGACTTATGAATATTAACTTTTCCAGCCACAATGTGTTTAAAGCTAATTTTAATGGCCCTGCAATGCATGGTGGGGGAGATACGTCTTACAGGGGAAATATGTAACAGGTGATTCAGGAAGGCTGTACCTTCACAGTACCTCAGCCAATGGAGAAAGGAGGACGGCAACATGCAGTCAGGAGTTTAGGATAAAAGGAGGCCATGTCTTCCAAAACCTTGAGACAGACCCCATAGGGATATAGCCTGGCCTCTCTGCCTTTATTCAAATGAAGTTGATTCTTGCAGGACTCCTCTGTCTCCTCTGTAGAAACTGGTCTTTTTAGAGTGTGATTTTCCACACACTGGGAAATAAGCATAACCAGGTGTTTATCTGAAGCTGCTGTTCAAATGGACATAGCACATTTCCATGGAAGACAACAGGAGGAATGAGAGATCTGTCTGTACCTTCTGGACTCAGTGAGATCACAGAGACAAGGTGAGATAACTCACATGACTGAAACACTGCCATGCATGGATATAGGTTTTTTAGGAAGACCTATGTTCAAAAAGAAGGTTCTGGGAAACTAGAGCAGTCAACTACATTTGAGTCTAGGAAAGGTGATGGACCATGTAATGGAGAAAATGATCACTGCAAGTCATAAGGGAAATAATATTTACAGATTCATAGAATATTCTGAGCTGGAACGGGACCACAGTGATCATCAAGTACAACTCTTAAGTAAATGGCTCGTATAGGGACTGAACCCACAGCCTTGATATTATTAGCACCATGCTCTAACCAACCGGCATGGCAGCTTTCTCTGAGGGAATTATTATCTCAGTGGATAAGGGATGAGTACTGGATGTTCTTCTTTTTGATTGTAGTAAGACTTGACATAGTTGCACATAAAATGCTACACACAAACTGATGAAGTATAGGCTAGATAAGTGGACAGTAAAGTTCCCTTCAACTAGTAGAACTACTGGGTTTGAAGAGTTATGATCAATGACTCAAAGTCCAATTCAAGGCCAGGCACTAAAGGAGTAGCCTTGGGGCTAACATCAGGGCTACCACTTTTCAACATCTGCATTAATGCCCCAGACAATGGGAACAGAATGGCACCATGTCAGCTTCGCTGACTACATAAAAAAGGGGGATGGCACAAGAGATGTTTGGGCTGCCAATGAGAAGGACCTTGACTGACCGGACAAAAGGCTGCATAGGAACCTCATGAAGTTCTACAAAGACAAGTCCAAATTACTGCCCCTGGGGGTAAAAATCCTGTGTATAAGAAAAATCTGGAAACAGACAAGGTGGAAAACACCTTGTCAGAAAATGCCCTGGGGATCCTGCTGGACACCTGAGTGGCCATCAGATAGTAACGTGGCCTTGTGCCAAATGCCAATGGCATCCTGAGCTGCGCAGAGGATAGTGTTGCCAGCAGGGCAAGGGAAGAGATCCTTCCTCTCTAGTCAGAAGTTTTAAGGCACATCTTGATGCTGTGACTGGTTCTGGGCTCCCCACTACAAGAGAAACACGGACATGGCTGGAGAGAGCAAATGAAGGGCCACAAAGAAGATGTAGGTATTACAGCATCTGCTATACATAGAGGCTGGGAAAGCTGCAACTGCTTTATAATATTTATATAAAACATCAATAAACCTCTAAAAATTAAATATCTATAAATATCTGATGGCAATTGTCTTGGTTTTGAAAAGACAGGTGTCTGCTATGGAGAGGCAGGCCTCTCTAGGAAATGAGGAATTCATATCCTTCCCTCCGTGTTATTATAATTTGGAAGATTAAAAAAAAACTTTTCAGTCAGAGCTATGGGGAAAGGAATAACAGTCCTTTACTAGTAAATATAACAGGACAGACAAAAAACAACAGCAATTATAACAATAGTAGAACAGAACCAAGAACCCCGAGGACAAACGGTGGAAGCTCCGGCGCTGATGGCTGGAAGCCGGGCGCGGTGGACTGTCCTCCGCAGGCAGGGGGTGTCCTCGGCAGGCAGAGGTGGCAGTGCCGGAGAAGCTGCAGCGGCGGGACCCGGGCTGACCCAAAATCCAGCACGACAGCGAAGAAACTCCGAATTCCTGGCTACTCCAACAGATGATAGAATTCCCAGGACCAGACTCCTCCGTTAACCGTGGACTCCAGCAGCCAGCCGTGGCCCGATCGGTGCTCCCCCCGGAAAAAAAAGAGCCGCGAGATCCCCCACCCTCAGCTCTCTCTGGGAGCTTTTCTCCCTCCCCCAAAACTAAGTTATCAGTTCTTTAGTCCAGGTTAAGCACTCAGCACTTAGTCTCCTAGCAACTTGGGAGGGGGAAAAATTCTACAGTAAACTTAACCCTCAACAGCAATCTAGAAAGAAGATACAGATGGACTCTTACAGATGGACTCTTGTAAGTGGTGCTCAGTAACAGGAAAAGAGGTGATGAGCACCAATAAAACCAGATGAAATTCCAGCTAAGCATGGTAAAAATATTTTTATCCATTGAAAGTGGCCAAACATTGGAAGAGCCTACTCAGAGAGGTTGCAGAGTCTCCATTCTTTGACATATTCATACTGAACACAGTACTGGATAGCCTGCTGTAGCTGATACTGCTGGAGTAGAGGGCTGGATCTGCTGGAGGAGCATACTATACTATCTCCAGAGGTGTCTGCCAGTTTCAGCCACTCAGTGATTCTTTGTGGACATGGGACAGAGGTACTGTGGATTTAATTAGCGTAATCAGTTTGATAACCAAGATGCCTTGGCAAGAACTAACAGAGCTTTGAAGATTACAAGAAAATTGGCAACAGGAAAAGAAGATTGAATCAACTTCTGCAAGCAAGAGATGTTGCAAAATGTGTAAGTTTGTCTGTGTGATGTTTAACCAAATCATTGTAGTAAAAAAATAACTAGCCTTCCTAGAATAGTACATAAGTACTTGGAACTCACAGTAAATATGAATTCTGATCAGTGAATCAGTCTTCCCGTCTCTCTCTCAATCATCCGTAATTGGCGCTCCATGTGACCAGAGAAGGACTAGCTAGCTGATGGCAACTGATGACACCTCTGGAACGGATCGTGATGGTGAGAGAACTGCATTTGAGCCCAAAATCGCCTGTATGCTGTGATGTGACAGGTGAGCCAGGGGAACTAGAAGTATGGGACAGAACATGTGTGCTGAGAGATATTAATGAAACCATGCTCAGCCTTCTGAGCAAGCATGGATCCCTCATCCTAAAGAAGGATGTCACTTCCACATGTTTCCTGATATTTTTACTCTCCAGTACTGGGAGAAGTTTGGTGTAAAGCTCTATGACCTGGCTGTTCTGCCTGGCCATGAGCCAGAGCTACAAGTGCTTTCTGCTTGGAGGACAGTCATTGTCATAATTAAAAAAGAGGGGGGGAGTGAGGCAGCCTGTGAGACTGTTGCTGAGTCAACACTGGTGTCCGTGCCAAACTGAAACTGGCCCAGGTCCTGCTCCCTGTCCCCCGTCTGCACACCCAACCCAACAAGCAGTAGGCATAAGAGTCCAGTCATCCCCTACAGCACTATCCCCCCAGCAACCCCAGAGCTGCCAAATGCTTATTGCTTATGTGGACACTGATTCTAACAGTGACGGGGAGCCTTTCAGCCTCAGCCCTGAAAAAGATCTGGATTTATTCCCTTCAGATACACATAACAATTGGTTACAGGTAAAAAACTAAGTCCTTAAGGACAGAGACTTTGCCTTTATTTCGCTAATAAATGCCGCTTCAAGTTTCACCAGAATGGCCAGCTTTTACAGGGAAACAACTCACGGCACTGGATGGCAATGAGCGCAGACACAAATCCTACAGCCAACGCAGCAGCTGCCTCAGCAACCAGGAGTAATTTTCAGCTTCCAACCAGCCCAACCCCCACCCACCAGACTGTCTCTGACCTACATGCAGCCACATCAGGAAGTACAGGATTTGGACATATCAACCAATAACACAGTAACATTGTCTGATTGCTCAGATTTGTTTCCCTACAGGAATCTGTGGAATTAGATTGTACAGGAATCTAACCCTTGGAATCCAGTTACTATGCCTTGCTCATAGGTCTCATTGCTACTGGCGCAGTTGTGACTTATCTCAAAAAGCCAATGGCCTACTGATCAGCCAATTAACCACTGTGCCTCAGATACTCTCAGGCATGGGTGGGAATACTCAAAGCCTGTAGATCCCACACTTAATGCGAATTGCTACAGTCAAACCCTCTATGCCGTGTCCCTCTGGTTTTGTGGGGGTGGGATCTCTTGACAGAGTGGGGAATTTTTATGCAGTCAAATTTTGTATAGTAAACTAAAAAGCAGAAAAACCAGTTTGAGTGGATTAATGTCTCTTAAGTTCTTAACAGGAAAGAGGAAGCTGGGGATGGCACTCCTGCTGAGAAGACTGCAGAAAGCCCTTTTATGTTTTCAATTTTTTGAATTATTCTTTGGACCCTAACCAAATAGTTACAGCCTTTGAGTGAGAACTTAATGCAGAACTGCTTCTCTCCTTCTCTTGTTTAGTTTGTTATCAAGCCTGGGTTGAATGCAAACGCATTGAGTGTGGGATATTGTGGTACTGTGCATCTCATAAAAGATGAAGTATCTGCTGTCAAGGTGATCCATCAGGATGCAGCAGAAATAACGCACAAATTCAACAATTAATGTGTGGGTATAAGTTTGATCTATCTGAACAACTGGAAATTACTGTGAAAAAGGGGCTTACTGCTACTGAGAATGAAGATAAATGATGATTTCCTGAATATCATGGTATTTACTGAGAATTTTTCTTGTGCTCAGACATAGCCTGTTAAACTTAGATGCTTTTGACAAAGATTGTGATAACCAGTTTGATTTTTGGTTCAAAGGACATCACCATGGAAATATTTGGGCTGATGCAAAGGAATGCATTCTATTTCAGTACAACCTTTGCAAATTTTATCTGAAATCAAAACTGCACAATGCACAAAAATTGCTAGAAATAATAAGCTGACTTGTTCCTTGCTTGGAATTTCAAATGCAGATTTGGAGCCACTGTTTGCCCAATTAGGGTGAGAGCCTGATCTCTCATCACCTAGACATTAAAACACAAAAGCACAAGTTGTGCTTCAAAAAATAGCAAATGTTATCTCACAGAGGCAATGAGCTTACCAGGCTCCAGAGTTACCACTATAGTCAATCATTTTAAACCAAGATAGGTAGCCACATGCCTTAATATTTCAGTGGGACTCAGAAAAACCAGAGCCTCTGCTAACTACTGAATGGCTTTTTTTGCCCAACAATATGCCCAAGACTATTTCCATGCAAGATGAACTTATGGCCATATTAATTGTCAAAGCTCGTCAAAGACTCCTTGACATCCTCCCAAAGACCTGCTTGGCTGGGAAAGATTTTGACCATATCTATTTACCTCTTACAATGTTCTATTTGAACTGGTTGCTACAGAAATCTGAGAAATTGCAAATTGCTTTGGCAGATTACCCAGGGCAGATATCTATCCGTCTGCCTAAGCACAAAATGTTAAGCTCTTCATTTAAATTCTTTTAAATTACTCCCAAAGTGAAAGAGAAGTGAGATTCCTTTACAAGCTATGACACTATTCACAGATAGCTTTGAGAAAACCCATAAATCAGTGATTGTATGGAAAAATTCTGAAATCACAGCCTGGCAATCTGACGTTGCTGTTGGCCCCAAATTGTTGAACTTGCTGCTGTTGTCAGAGCTTTTCAAAAACTTTCTGCTCCTTTTGATCTATTAACAAATTCAGCTTATGTTGCAGGAATTGTGATGAGAGCTGAAGTATCAGCCCTGAAAGAGAGTATAAATGAACTGCAAGCAGATTATGAGTTTGATTGGCTGAATCTACTCCTAAGAGATTGGGGACTCAATGGGTAGATTAGAAATTTAGTTAAAATAGGCTTATATGTATGAGGCATTATATTATGTATTGCTGCAATTATTCCTTATATTTTACAGTGTGTAAAAATTAATTAAAAAAATAAAAAATGGGGGAAATATGGACATGGGACAGAGGTTACTGTGGATTTAATTAGTGTAATCATTTTAATAACCAAGATGCCTTGGCAAGAACAAGCAGAGCTTTGAAGATTACAAGAAAATTGGCGACAGGAAAAGAAGATTGAATCAACTTCTGCAAGCAAGAGATGTTGCAAAATGTGTAAGTTTGTCTGTGTGATGTTTAACCAAGTCATTGTAGTAAAAAAATAACTAGCATTCCTAGAATAGTACATAAGCATTTGAAAAATCACAGTAAAGATGAATTCTGATGAGCAAATCTATCTTCCCATCTCTCTTTCAATTGTCCGTAGTTCTCTGTGATCCTGTCACTAATTTGCTTGTCCTGTGCTCAGAATATTCAAAATAAACTTCAAAATATTTATTAACATGCTTACTTTAAGCAGCAAACAACAAACACTCTAAGACAGACACCTTATCTTGTCACTGCAGCAGGTTAAAGATCTCAAGTCCTCAGAAAAATTATCATCTTGGCTGAGCATGTAACAGAAGAAATAACCAAAAATTACTAATTGACTGTAACAACTATAATGAGTTGCATTTAACATATAAGAGCCATTACACACACCCATATTCGATATACAGACACCTCTACATACCTACAGATATATAAAAATATATACATCTACATATAAAATATATAAATTATATGCAAACATACATATATAGACACAAACAAATATACATATACAGATGGTGATAAAATGTTTCAACATACTATACACTTTAAAGAAACACAACTTAAGAAAAAGTCACCATGAGCAACAGTAATTGAAAAAACAACACTATCAGCTAAGACCCAAACTGCAACACTTAAGTCTACTTTTTTCCATCACCCCCGGACTTCCCATAAACTAACACACTATGATACCCTGAGAGTTTTTAACTTCTTTTAACAGCAAAGTCAGTAGGTAGTACTAAGAAATAAAAAAACCCCCACCTTTCTGTCTCTAACCTCATACCTTAAGATGAATACAAAGGGAAATGAGGAAATTTATAGAAAGTGACCCACACTCTTCAAGCAACGAGAAAGTGTGTGTTATGAACAGTCTGGTCTTTCTCATGTCAAAACAGAAGAGCATTACTAACTTATTTCAATCCCTGAAGCAAGACTGTTGGTACAGTAACCTTAGTTAACAGCTTTGAGTGTTGCAAGGTTGATGCTACATGAAGACACCACAAAGCAGACAGCAGCAAGACTGAAATATTTGTCACCTTATCTGACCAGTACCAATACTTAAGTCACTACTACAGCTTAGGGTAGAGACAGCTCTGGTGCTCACAGATGTTTCCCTCTATTCCTAAAATATAAGATTAAACAAAACCTTTCCATTCTTGTAGGGGCAAGGGGCCTTGTATGCCCCTACCAACGGTTTTAGAGTAACCTGTGGCTTCCCAGAGATGTAAATGAAATGAATAGCTATTGTCATTCCACAAGCTATATAAATGTGCTACAAACAGAATTAAAAACATACACATCACTTCAGGTGATGTTCTTACCGTTTTTTTACCACCACAATTCTGGTGACTTTAAGCACCTCAGGTGTCCCTGCTACCAAGAGAATACAAGATGGTTTGGGGTAATTCAAGGAATCTCTAGATTCCATTACCTGTACTTTAAAAATACAGCACAGTGACAGGTTCTATAAATTGTAACTTCTCATGGGAATGGCACAAATGCTACAAAATTGTTTGCAGCACAGAGCAAAGAATAACCTGAAAACTCCAAAAGCAGCAAAACAAGACTTAAGTAAAAATTTGACAGCCTCATAATTTACTGCACACTATAATTACAGTTTAGAGCAATCGCATTGGAAAGGATGGTGGGCAAGGTGGGGGCACAGAGGGTGGGGGAGTAAAAATAGGAACATTATTACAGAAAAAAAATAGTTGCTAAATCATCGGGGATAGATTTGGATTCGACACAAATCAAAGGAATGAAGTCATGGCCCATATTTCTGGGGCAAGAAATTCAAATTCATTTTAGAATAGATTTTACCATATTTGCAAACAGTTTAATAATTCCTGGATACTTGTCTGAGCAAGGCTCAAGCCTCAGTGAGTCAAGCAAACCTCTCCAGTCTGATGTTCAGAGCTCCACCAGAGCTCTTTGTCAGACCACAAAGTTCTAGACCCTGGTATTTAGCATAATTTTAAAGCAAAAATCACTAAGCTTGACAACATGAAAATGGAAAGCTTACCATGGACTTTAAAGATATCAAGAAAATCTGTACTTAATGAAAACATGAAAAATATAACAAGAAAATGTATTTCACAGGCAATTCAGAAGTTTGAAATGAAACCCAGTGAGGTAAAGAGTACTTTGCAAAAATTAAGCCAAAAAAGAAAGGTAATGGCTTTTTGAAGACATTCACTATGCAGTATGTATCCTGTCAATACTGTTTGTTCACTGGTCCTAGAAAATTTATCTTCCACACTTCAAAAGTATGTGGCAAACTTTTACTGACACAGGGCAGTGTTTAAAAAACCCCCCCTTGTTATTCTGCAGAACCAGAGTTGCACTGGAGTATTTCTTCAAATTTTGATCTCTGATAATTTGCTGAAGAAAACAATTCTCTTGATGTCTACAGACACATTTACTGTTAAACTAAAAAAACTTCTTGCCAACAAACTGACAGATATGCCCAGCACAGGAAGTTGTGAGTATTAGCACAAGAAACGGAGTATTAGCCCAGTATGTACATATTCCCTTGGAGAATTCCTTCTCAAACTGAATGTCACACATAGAGTAAAAATTTCACAGTACTACCAAGGTGTCAGCAGAAGGCATAATTTTCTGAATCTGCCTGTGATGTACATGAAAGAAGTCACCAAATGAAGGGAGCTAGTTCCTTTCTTCCTTCTTCTAGAGCTTGTTTCTAATGATTTCAATTGTGTTCCTGCTTTGTTTTCACAGAAGGAGAGGGTAGGGAAAGTAAGAAGGCAGCAGCAAACAGGGAGACAGAGCACTGGTGAGAACAGACACAGTTGCAAACCAGATTGTCTTTTCAGTTCTAAAGTTTGAAAAGGATGATGGAAAAATGAAGATATTAAGGAGGATGGGGTATTTTCCACATAATTTGTCATAGAATTTTCTCCCAGCATCAAATGACAAGCAAGCATTCAATGTGATACTTTCATAAGAATAAATTATAAATGGATTAAACAAACAAACAAACAAAAAACCACCCCCCCCCAGTTACCAAAAATAGGAAAAATTAAATGCTTATGCTTTAATAATGAAGTCAACACAGTTGAAAGACTCTGGCCTAGGAAGATGAGAAGATGGAAAGACTTTATTTTCTCCTCAGATTTTCCCCTTTAACTTGGGAGTTGTTATATTAATTTAAATAAGAGTTGGTCTTTTTTTGACAAAGATATGTATAATCTTGACTTTTTTTTCATTGAGAAACAACAGAAAATTAATTTTCTCTACACACTGACATCTGAGGAAGATAAGGAGAAATTTAAGTATTCTGTACTCTAAAAGTACAGAATATTTGCAATTCTTCATATGCATTGCTAACTACCAAAACTGAATTTTACATAATATGAGCATCCTGGTTTAGGGCAAATTTGTGATAGAAGTCCTGAATGGGGTCCCTCTGGGAAGCAAACCCAAATAGCCCTTCCCCCAACCAGTCTGGGAAAGATCTTCCTTGGAGAAAAGTGGAAAAAACTATATAATTAACAAACAAAGTGACCACAAGCATAAAAAAAGCACAATATGAAGCAGCAAAACCTGTCATTGCTCTGAATTTACCATCAGACAGTAAATTCAGAAAGTTCTTGCTGTGGGTAGCTCAGCTTGCTCAATCTCTTATCAGTTCCTCTGGCACTGGAAAATGCCATCCTGAGCCCCAGGGGGTGCAGGCATGAGATCCAGGTGTCTCTCTGGGTTTTTCAGTCCAGACCAGGTTTAAACAGCCCTGAGAAAAACAAACAAACAAACAAACAAGAAAAAAAAAACCCACAGAAAAAAACCACCCCCCCACAAAACAACAACAACAACAGTCCAGAGAGCTTCTCTGCCTCAGCTAGCAAAAATTAAGAGCAAAGCAGATCTCTGTGCCACTGCTTGTCTGTGCTTCAGACAAGCACAGTCCAGGAGCATGAACATAGAGGACGGAATGCTGGTCTCAAAACAAGCGTTGTGTGTCTTCTTTCTCCCCCTTTGCACTCAGAACTAGTCTCACAGCAGTGATTCTCTCTCCAAGATCCTGCTTCATGAGTCTCTGCTTCATGCTCCTCAAGGTTGCTCCTCCGTGATGATCCTCCCCTTACCACCTAAGCCCCTCTTTTATCTCACTCATCCTTATTGGCTATAGCTGTTACACATCAGGGGCAAGGTTGTGCTGGTTAATTAACACAGCTGTTACATACCAGGGGTTACTTAGTCTTAAAGGTACAGAACTTAACATACAGCATAAACAGAACAGACAAGCAGGGCTACAAACATCAAAAAGTCACCTCTCAAAAGCTTAAGCCATCTTGCTTCATAAGAGAAATGTCAACAAGAAATTTTCATTGAGAACAATTAGCAGACAGAAGTTAGTAGACAATTAATTATATTGATAGTGGTCATACACATGCATACAGATATGTGAAGCACAACTCACATACTAGTGTTATCAAAAAAAAAAAAATACTATTACTTACTACAATACCACTAAATATCTAGAAAGAAAAACATTAAAACACACCAACACCACTCCCCCCACCCCCATATGATTGATTTACCAAACTGTTCTCCATAAATTTAGAGGATTGGTTAGATGGAAAAACATAGAAGAAGACTACAGTTTAAAGTATGGTGTTCATCTCTTTATTACCTCAAGTTCAGACCTCATGTTCAAAAAAGTCTTTATTTTAATTCTATATTTTAATGAGGTGTTTAAAAGTATGGTGTTCATGTCTTTATTATCTCAAGTTCAGACCTCATGTTCAAAAATGTCCTTATTTTAATTCTATATTTAAGTGAGGTGTTTGTACCAAATTCTAATAATTCTATAATTAATTTGTAATGAATAGCAAAGAATACATTTTGAGAAATTTGAAGTTCAAAGATTTGGCCAACTCAGACTGCAATATCCTAAGCTGAAACCAGCAAGCTGGAACTTCACAAACTTGATTACCTGACTCTAAAATGCCTTCTTTGCTGTCTCCATTCCTCACACAGATATATTTTTCTAAGAATAATTTCAGGAGATAAATTCAAGTAGTCCATTGCTGAATTTCACAAATTCCATTGATTGCCTCTTTCAATACAATTTCCCAATAAGCTTACACATGTTTATTGACTTTTTAAAATGCAACTGCTATTATTCCTTTTAAACATAAAAATATTTTTTCTTGTAAAGATATCATCTTTCTTGTAGTGATTTCAACAAGATGACAATTTAGGTCAGATGAATCAAAAACCATATTGGTTTTGCATTTTTTTTTTTTTGGGGGGGGGGGGGGAAACCCACAACCCTTAGATACTGACTCCCTACAGAAAGATTATTTGTGCTTGGAAAGTAAAGAGGAGTATCCATACCAATGATTTCTACTTCCCAACTGCAGCTCTTCAGGCAAAACTGCTATTTAAAGGACTATTGAAGGGAATATTATTTATCTAACATAGGAATGAAACACTGTGTATGCCTCTGAAATTAAGAAGCAAAACAAGGACAATTTCTTGACAATTCACTACCAATTATCTTCTAACATTACCTTCATTCTGGGGAGTTCAATAGTCTTTTCAATTCATGTAATTATTTTTGTTCTTTTCCAAGACACAAATAATGTAGCACTAATCATACAGATTCAGTGTAAAGAAATAGTGTGTGAGACCTAAGATAAAGCTTAAATCACTGCACTTTAAACCTTTAGCACAGGCCTATGTAGACTTTCACTGACTTGTCAGATTTGACTCCAATTAAAAAGTTAAACTTGGGCTTAAAGTTTTTTCAAGTTTAGGGTGTTTAGCCACTCTAATTAATGTGTATGGCACTAATAATATTGTTACTTTGTTACTTTCAGTAGAGATTAGTAGTTCTCTGACCCAATGCAAATTACAGAAGTATAATTTCTTAAGTCTATCACTACTCAAAACCAGGTAATGCATACCAAGAGTCAAAATGTATCAGGAAGAGTCTACATTAACTGGCAGACTTCCAGAAGCCTTATATCTTGTGAAGAGAACGGTAAAACACACTGTTGCACAAAAGTATCTCTTAATGCATGATACTCTTTTGTAAGTCAGTAGTAAGACTGTTGAAGAACAGTCCTTTTGAGAGGATTCAGACTTAAAGTTCTTATGAAATACTTACTTAGCTATGACCACATCACAATACTTTTGGAAAAGTTCTTCCCATTTCACATCTACCTGAGATGACAAGTTACTGCATATACTGTGCAAACTTTTTATTTTTTCTCTTGTCTCTGTTAAATCAGTTTCCAAATTCTGCAAAGAAAGCATTTGAAATGCATTAATGAAGAAGTAATAATTAAAATCTACTATGCAAGTTAGCTATGTATATAGACATATGGATGTGTCCACACATACATGCATACATTTATTGCAGTCTAAGCAAATACATATAGGTATATATGCATGTATGAAAAATTGTGAAATACCAGTAAAAAAAAGGTGTATTTCAAATTTTAGGTGGCCACCTCTTCTTTACTCTAAGAAGTTTTCCTTAACTTAGTTGCTGGATGTGGAAGAAGGACCCTGAATCAAAACTTTGCAAAACAGTAGTTCCCTATTTAACTACTAAACTGATTAAACCTTGTTTTCTATGTAGAAGCTCCTAAAAAAAAAAAAAAAAAGGTAGCTATGCATTCACTGTTTTAAGCTCTCACAAAAATTCACAATATTGTGTATATGAACTAAGAACCATGGATATGGATTCATATCTGAGACTGCTTCTTCAATCTGCTCTTATTTTGCATTGTTAATTCAATGCAAGGAAGAGTTTCTTCAAAAAAGAAACAGCATACAAGAAAATTTTTCAAAGTGCTCACTGAAAACAATGCAAACAAGCAAAGGTTTGTCTTTTATGATAAGCTCTACTGTAGAAGTTAGTCAGCAAACTGCAAAGGTGCATCCAGGAAGCAGAGCAGGATGGCAGCTTACTCAAACAAGACTTCAATCTCTACATAAACCTTGCTAGAGTTCCCTCAGAAGAGCACATCAGTCCTTAGGAGGCTTTGTATGACTATTCTCCCCAGAGTGTTTTGAGGCCAAGAATGGAAATACAAATATTACAGCAATATCTAGAATAGGATTTCAGATGGTGGCAACAGCCTTAGACCTGCTTTGGTATCATGCTACTCACAAATGCAATCATTCTCAGTACAGTGAATATTCCACGATTCATTAATAATTTAAAATAAAAGCCTCCTTGTATAATATCATCCCTAATCTACTGCCAAGAGTGTACTAGTTTTCCATTTACATAAAGACATAGTTAAAGAAATAAGAAAATGCACATTTTTCCCTTTCAGCAATGATGACTCAAATACTGAAGTTATCAAAATATTTCTATAACCAAAAAGTGAATAATTAAATTCTAAATAAATTAAATTCCTTAATGTTAATATATACATAAAAATGTCTTATGGGTATTTAGATGTATCAGAAGGTGTACTACAATGAAATTCCTTGAAATTGTATGAGAACTATCATGTAGTGTCAATAACAGTAACACTGATGTACAGAAATAGCAAAATTCACGAGTGAATGAGGAAGGAAATTAATTTGTCTCTTGACAAATATCAGGCTACATATCTGATGTACCCAACAAATGAGTCACTATTCAATGTCAAGGGCTAGGTAGAAAAACTTAACTTTTTGTTTAATAATGAAAAAATTCAAAATTATAGGAGACAGCTCACTATCAACACAATTTTTTTAAGTGTTATAAGGAATTTATAACTTGCAGACAAATAATTGTAGGGTTTCTCCTCCATATTTTTTTTGTAACAGTTCACATACTCTGTGAATAAATTTTATTTGCCTATTTCTGATACCAAACTATAGAGTTGCAGAGGTTTTCCATGGAAGAGGGGAAAAAAATTCTAATATTATCAATGCTTTAAATTCCCATCATCCATTCCAAGGTACAATACAAAGAATATGTAACATGTTACATTTTGTCACAAATTATGTAACTCAACACATTTTGTCATAAATACAACTTCAGAATTTATCTAATGGCAGAATTTATTTTTTTAAAAAAATTATCTTTCAGTACTTCATTTGTGACATATTTGACTTCAACATTTGGTCTCAAGTAAGAAATTAATCAGTTCAACCTTTTGAACATATTTTGAACGCTCAAGTTTTTTTGGAAGCATTACTGAAAGAGTAGAACATGATTAAAAAAAAAAAAAAAAAAAAAAAAAAAAAAAAAAGGAAAGAAAAAACTTGTTATACAAATACCTTAGCTACTGAAATATTATATACCAATGTACAAAAGCTCAGCTGAACACTGAAATCTAAAATAGAATCATAGAATGGTTTGGATTAGGAAGGATCTGAAAGGTCATCTAGTTTCAATCCACCTGCCATGGGCAGGGAAATCTTCCTACTAGGTCAGGTTGCTCAATGCTTTAGCCAACTTGGACTTGGAACACTGCCAGGGTCAGGGCATCTGCAATCTCCCTGGGCAACCTGTTCCAGTGTCTCCTCAGCCTCATAGTAAAGAATTTCTTCCTAATTTCTAAACTAAATTTCCCCTCTTTCAATTTCTATCCACTTCTCCTTGTCCTATCACCTTACAAAGACTCTTTCTCCATTTTCCCTGTAGGCCCCCAGTCAAATCTGGGAAGGTTGCTATGAGGTCTCTATACAAATTTCCCTTCCTCAGGCTGGACAGCCACAACCTGCTCAGCCTGTCTTTGTAGGGAAGGTGGTTCAGGCCCCTCATGGCCCTCCTCCAGACTTGCTCCAAGAGTACCATGTCCTCATTTTGGGAATACCAGAACTATACAGGGCACTCCTGGTGGGGTATCACAAGGGCATAGTAGAGGGGAAAATCACCTCCTTTGACCTGCTGACATACCTCTTTTGATGCAGCCCATGACATGGACTTCTTAGCTGCAAGTGCACATTGCTAGCTCATGATGAGTTTTTCATCAACATCATATTTTTGACCATGACATAACCTGTAGTATTTTACACTCAGTTTCTGAGTATCTGCATTTTTAAGATAATATGGAATTTATCACATTCCCTTCTTGTTAATACAGTAGGCAAAAAAAGTTCATTGCGCAAACATGCTAGGTAAATTTGTGAAAATTTACCTAGCACAAATACTGCTAATCTGGGTTTTTAAATTACAGTCAGTGGACTACTTAAAATTCAAGCTTTTAAAGCCTATTAAAAAATACTACTTAAAACAGTTAGTCAAAACACTGAATAATTCAATTATATTGACTTATTATAGAAAATACGGGTATTGATCTAGTATCGATACCCAACTGAGATGGACGAAAACTCTCTAACAGTTTAAAGTTAGAAAGTGTATGTTTATTACAGCCAATCAGCCTGTGGGATAGCTCCCAAATTCACACCACAATTTACAGGTGATTACAGAGTCCTTTTATTTACAAAAGTATTGAATACCCAAAACATAAATGCATATTCATAACCCTGGTACATCCCATTCCCTGCTTCGTATGGTAATTAGCTCAAAAGCTAATAAGCATGAGTAGTTTGTTCTTTGAAATGGGTCAGTCAGCGGTTCTTTTCATGGGATGGGGTCCCCAAAATGAGGAAGTAAAGAAGTCTTCCTCCTTCTGAACTTTCTACCTTTTCAATGTAAATGTGATAAATGAACCCTTGGTAGGACTCCCACTTCATGTCTTCATGACCATTCAATGAGTTTCTGGGCAGAGGAGGCCTACAATTGTCTTATGTTCCTAAAATCTATTCATCAGTTTCTGTATTCTTCATTATAAACACAGCTAACCAAATAAAGTTGACAAGTAATCAGTTATTCTAATACGGAAGAGTCATCCCAAACCAAATTTCTTTCAGTTAATTACTAACATTTAATTTCAGCAATGCCTACCTATCTACTTTAGTGAATTTCAGCAAAGCTTATTCTCTAACTAAAATCTTAACCCCTTTAAAAATCCTTAATTCTCTGAAGTTTATGTCTCAATATGAGAGAAAATACATATTTATAGAAGACAGTAGAAGACAGCAAGAAAAGGTGAATTTAAAACAACTTCAAACCAGAAAAGCATAAAAAAAACAAGGCATGAGGAAGCACAGTTATGCCCATTATGGAGTCACTATGAATTAATGCCTCAGTTTTGTTATTTGTAGCTTCAAAACCTTTGAAAGTCACTTTCAAAGACAGTAGCTTTGTTTTCATGCTTTTTTCCTATTATATATTATGACAGAAGTGAGAGTAATTTTTCAAGGTCCCATCTCAATAAAACTCTCATTTTTCAGTGGAACTAAAATCCCAGGCTCCTCTTGAGAGAGATGGCTGTTTCTTTGGAAGTTCTGACCTTCAGATTTCAGAAACTTCAAAAAGTTCTGTTCTAATGAGGAATTAATAAAAACAAACAACCCACCAGTAAGCATTTCCACTATCTTTTACTTCACCTCTGTTTAAAATCTGCCAGTCTGACATTTTTTCATCTACTTACAAAGTCTTTTGTTACTTGTTTAGGTAAAAACACAGTCATCATAATACTAAACAACAGCTTAAGAAACCTTCGCCTAAAGAACAAACAAATAACTAAAATAATTAATTGATTCTTAGATAGGGAGACAGTTGGCTGATTGATGACTTTTCCATTTGTTCACTTTTAGGACATATAAAAAGCTGATATATAAGCTCTGGGTAGCACAAAAGAAGCACAAACAAGTTCTCAAGAACTACTTTAGACAGAAAGCAGACTCAAGTCAACTTTCTGTACACATTATTTATATGAATGTACATACAGAAAAGACAAACTATAAAACAATACTATCAGCATTTTAGCCACCTTATCAGGAATCCTCCTGTCTCACTCCGATTTCAGCTAATATGACAAAACTTTAAAGAAATGTTCTTTAAAAGGACAAATCATCCATAGCAGCTTTTCCTTTCTCAATTTGAATAAGTTGAATTTTATACCCAGTTATAGGAGGTCACAAAAACAACCAGTCTTTGAAAGTGAAAAGTGGCACATTTCTTCAATGGAAATGGTTTAAAGACAAAACAAACCCACAAAAACCCACTAATAACACTGCAGCCTTTGTACAGGTGACCACTTTTCCACAGAAGCAATTTCTGATTTATACCTCACACTTCCACCACGTAATACACATTTTAAAGGCAATGTTGGGCTAGCTTATTTTGATAAGGATTCTTTTTATTCTTTCAGACAGAGGAGACTAACATGGATAACATCTGTATACAACACATCTTTAAGACTGTTAAATGCCATGTTTATTACTGAAAAACATGTACAAAAAGATGCTGATACAATTCCCAAATTAAAGGGTTAGAGGCAGCCAACACTCAGCACCCCTGCATGCAGTTCATTTCAGGCTGTGTGGTGGTGCAAGAGTTGTTTTATTAAGTTAGTAAGTTATTTTTGTAAGTTTTATAAGAAGATTTTTGTAATGGTTCATTCCACTGTACCCCCCATTTTCTGTAATGGTTTCCCCCCTATGAGTTAGTTATATAACCAGTCGTTTTATGTCAATCACCCCCTTCTTCCACCTGTCCCTCTCAATCTCCCCTCTCTCCTCTTGGTCGCCCTATCTGTCACTTTGGGACCCTTCCCTGGATTCTGGAAAGATCCAGGAGAGTTGTTGAGTGATAGGCTGGTGCCCGGGGAATCCCCTCCTACTCTCTTGTGATTTGTTCTTTGTTCAGAAGTTGACACCCCCTGTTACACCCCCATGTTCCCTGGCTGGCTGACCCGTTGTCGCCACCCCTGGATCCTCCCCCGTTTATAAGTCTCCGTTCAGCTTTGATCTGGGCTCTCTCTGGGCAGCAGTGGTCTGAGGCGGAGCTCCTTGCCAGACTCCCCTTTAATAAATCACCTTTTACCCTGCTCAAATAGAGTCGACCCTTTTTCCGCCACTGTGGTCGTGATGCCATCAGGTCCATCTGCCAGTGCGGGGAACCAAAGACCCACAGGAAGGAGGTTGCTCGCCTGCTTGCAACCCCAACTTATCCAAGTTTGCTGCAGTGCATAACTAAGCTAGCCTGTGGTCAACGCCTGCTAGGCATGAGGGACACTGCGACAAGGCTGTCTAAATGAATGTGTACTAGTCAAGTTCTTTCTGGTATCTTCCAACACATAAATTCTTAGTACTTCACACTGAAGTCTGTCTCTAGGCCGAAACTTTTGGGGAAATCTTGTAGAAGACTGAGGCAAAGACAATATTCAGTACCTCTGCTGTATCTATTAACTTTCGTAATTACCTCATCATTCCATTTCAGCAGCAGGTGCCATTTTCCTTGTTTAGCCTTTCACTAATAAAGCAGTTCAAGAAATCCTGTATCGGTCATTATCTGCAACTCTCAACTGCAGGTAGGTTACCACTACACCCTTCAGTGTCCAGACAATGCTTCTGAACTCCCCCTCTACAGCTTTCACTGTTGCCACTTCCTGAATATTGTTTTCCACTTGCAGCCTACACTGGAGTCTAGTGGTGAATTCCCCATTTAGCCAAGCTGATCTCTTGAGACATCCACTTTTCACCCAAGTGGACCATACTTGGCTTGGAAGAAGACGTCTTTAAAGACATGACAGTTTTTCCTGAGCTCTTTACCCTTCAAAACTGCTTCTCACAGGATTCTACCTACAAGAAGACTGGAGTCTGCTTAACTCCAGGACTTCACAGTCATTATAGATAAGACTGCAAATGATTATTATCTTCTTAATCAGTTCTTCCAAGTTTGTAAACAGCAAATTCAACTCTGTGACATCCCTGGCTGTCTCAGGCAACATGAAGGCCCAGAAGTAACCTCTTTTACACTCTAGACAACAAGTTGACTTGTTTGTAACATCCCTCTGAAATACCAACACTACTAGCTCACTTTCATACAGTAGCCCAGCTCTTTCATTCATCAGCATGCCTCATCAGGCATGAAGACAGAGACATAAAAGTTATTCTGACTGCGATCACTGAAGGGATGGGTAACAGATTTTCAATAACTTGTCCAGTATTACAAGCGCTATATTTGACAACTTAAAAATTATTTCATCAGTTTGGCACACACTAGATTTTTCTCTCCCAAGAATCAACAAATAATTTCTTGTCCTGGGGACCCTATAATCCTTTCATCATAACCAGTCTGAAGAAGTCAATTTGAAATATCTTTATTTCCCATGTTAAGAGAACTGAATCAAGCTCTTTCAAAAGAGTTTCCATCACCACAACAATCCAAAGCATCACCAAAATTGCCAGTGCAGGAAAAAGGGCACTTCAGGGTGAGGTATAATTAGTTATTGCAATGAATGTACTTAGGTAATGTAAAAGAACGCAGCATTCTAAGTGTACACTCATCATGTAAACAAAAAGAGTCTACTACCTAGATGGGTATATAAGCAGCTGTTGAACAAAGATAAACCATGTTTGTGTCTCATTTCTTGGAGGAATTTAAAAAACATTAGCCATTTTCCACTAGAAAACAAGAAAAAGTATCATTTAAATAAAAGAGAAAAGATTCTGTACATGTATTCAGTTTTTTCCTTTTTTTTTTTTTTTTCTTTATCATAAACTATGAAAACAATTTTTTAATATACTGTAAGCAATAATAAGACACCTTACAGAATAGACATTTGGCGGCTAGGATGCAATTTATTTGGAACTACATGTTCCTCCAAAACAACAAAGATCAAGTTTACTACAACAAGATTATAGATAAGTAAATTACAAATCAAGAAAAAAATTGTGGTAAGACTTTTAAGCTTTTATTATTTCACATTCATATTATCTCAAAGTACATAATCTTTTATTTTTTAATGATCACATTTTAAGATGACTATTTGAAGTCAGATTTCTGCTTTGCAGCATCAATTTTTAAAAAGCTGTGGGTCTTAAGTGATAGCATGTAAATGAATGCAAGTCCCCACTGGTAGATTTGAATATATAACTTGCTATTTAAAGAAGTGTAGCAAAATGTCTGGAGAAGTTAATTCTCAAATAACATCCAGGAGTCCATTCCACTTCATACTGCTATTCTGGCATCATTGCCAGATTTTTCTTTTTTCCATTGTGCCTCCTGCTTCCTCAGTTTCTCCAGGCCACTTAGCAGGTCAGCACAGCATATATTTAATCCCTTATTTTCCTCCTCCAGGTTTTTTACAACCAGTCTGCTTTGCTCTTCCTTCTTCTGTGCACACTCCTCAGTGTCCTGTAGAACAGTACCACAAGGGCCGATAAACAAAAAAGTGAGAACTAATCAGCAAATATAAACTGTGCAGTTTTACCCTCACAGCAGCTTCTATATTTGATGGCCAAGGTCACCTGCGTACTTTTATTGGCCTCTTTCATGCAGGTGGAAGGGTCATATTTTTTAGCTGGATGACAGCTTTGATGAGTACACATTTGCAAAGAGCCCATTAATTGATCAAGCTGCCTTTGATGCTGTCCCCAGCTATTTTTGAGACCCACACAGACATATCCTCCCAGACCTCAGCTTTATCAATTAATAATGCCAGTCCCATCAGAATCTAATTACAAGAAGCCACATCTTCACACTTCTACTTTCTTTGCTCCATTTCCATCATTAACTATTTATCTGAAAGTTATAAAGCTTGGATTCTTGGCTTTAAAGCATCTTTCTCAGTTGGTATGTGAGAAAACGATAAGGTACAGCAAGGCCTAAGGCATTTTTTTCCTCCAAGCTTGTCACTTTCTGTGCCACAAAGGCTGACACTGCTTAAAAAGCTACTTCAAAGCTACGGTCTTATGAAACTATGTACAAGTCAATATACCTTAAGTTCTTGGCTTTTATCTTTAAATTTCTGATTCAAGTTTCTGAATTCATTCTTCAAACGGGCATTTTCCTCATCCACAGCACTTTTTCTCTGCATTAATCTATCTCCTGCTGCTGTCCTGTGAGCCTCTATTTAAAAAGAATTGAAAACCTGTTCATAGACAAAAAGCAAGTGCAAAAGAACATGGATGTTCTGTGTTTTAGGCCTATGAAATGTAACTATCTGACATATCTAGTTTTTAAAGCATTATTTTATTTCCATCATTACTTTAATCATACTCAAAACTGAATGACTATAAGACTCAGTAATGCAAATGAGCAACCTCCTGCTACTGAACAAAGAAGCCTATAAATGCAGAATTGAATGGAAATTACTCTGTGAAGCTTATGCAAAAACAGCCATTTACAGAAGTTGTATCTGTGTTCATGGATTAAGAATACATTAGAATACAGTTTAACTTGTACTTCTAGCACATCAAAAATCAAGCCAGAGCTGAACTCCAAATTCTCCAGAATTTCCAGAACTTGCCACAGTGAACAGAAATGACTATTGAGTGAGGCTACCAAAATGATTATGATAAAAATACATTTAAAGACAATTAAATCTGGCTGAATTTGCAGCTCAAGGATAATAATACAACATTGCTCAACATATTAGTTCATCCACATACAGAAAAATCTCACTGTCATGAAACAAGAACTTAAAACTTAAAAGTTTCTGTGATAATTTCATTCTCACGACACTTGCATTAAACACCCTCACTCTTCAATGCCTGTTAGAACTCTGTGTTCTTCTCCAGGAGTCTGCTTTAATTCCACACTCTGTTTTGTCCCATCTCTTTCTAAATCAAAGGACTTTAATCTATAATCTTTTCCTAGCAGTGACAACATAACTGTGGTACAAAACTGATGTAACTTTCATGTCGGTACTGAAGTGTAACTTTGCTTTGCTTTTAATACACAAGCTAAAATTTTGTTTCTGTGTACAGAAACAAAAAGTCATCAACAAGACAATATCCTTTTGATTATTCTACAATACATCTGAAAATATATGTAAGAGTTTTCAGTGTCTAAATCTTACATCTGGTTCATAAGTACGTCAGATATAAAAAAGAATGAAAATATTCTGAGTAAAAACATGCAAAACAGTACACTTGAAGTCACACTTAACCATTAAAAAGATGAAATATTTGTTCTTTGGATATATTGTTACACTTAAAGAAATAAACTGTTGCTGAGAGAAATTATTTAGTTGAATTTTAAAAAGGTATGTATTCACATTACTATGGAAAGCATCAGTAATTTTGATTGTTACCCTCCCACTCCCCAGGTCCTCATGGAATTGGAGTAAGTGGATCCTTTAAGTCTTCCTTCTAGCTCATTACTACTTACTTAACTTTTATCAAAACACAAGTCTGTACTTGGAGACACCCTTAAAACATCATTAAAAATTTCACCTATCCAAATAGACTTTTTGCTCTGAGCTAAAAATTCACAAACACACATTTTTATAAAAGCTTCAGCTCTTTAGGGCATTTAATCTCTGGGTACACATACTACTACTTTGTTTCTTTATACATTGTGTAGAAATTGGGAAGCATATGTGTATTTGTGAAGTGAAATCAGAGATATTTGGATTCTGTTTTAAATTGAATGTTTTCCAGCAATTTAGAGAATGTATGGAGACAGAATGGTACAAAACTGCAGCTAGTTATTTCAAATGTTTGTTCTGTACTGCTGAGATTAAATTTCCAACTAAAATAAATTATTTACTGTGAATACTCAGACAGATTATCCTGAAGCAAACTTGCACACTAATTACTTATTTCCACAATCGAACTATTAAACAACTAACACTTTAAACCAATCAAAATGTAAACATACCACATCAATCACTAAGCAGCCAACTCACTGGAGTAGTCTACAAAGTCCTCTACTGCAGCAGTAGTTAAACATTATCTATGTGAGTTACACTTGCACAGGAAAAAATGTTCCAAAGTTACATTTAAAAGTGTTTTTCTGGAGTATCACTTTGCATGCTCTTATCTTTTCCTCCAAATGAATTGAAATTTTACTTTCATATCTGCTTACTTCACATGCTTATAAAGAAGGGAGAAAACCCAGAAGCATTACTCGGAAGTCATGACTGGGTAGAAATAAGGGTCATAAAAAGGAACTTCTGAGATACAGACAATTAAGAAAAATTATCATCTGCCCTTTCCTGTACAGCTGTTTTCATACTTTGCTTCCTCAACAACCTATATATTACTTCATACAATAGGCGAGTAAAGATAGATTTCTTACTGCAGGGAACAAAAGTAATGTTCCTAAAAGACTACCCTATTCTAGTAGGCAAGTGAAACAGCAGGGGAAAAAAACATACCCGATCAACACACAGAACAACACAACCTCCTATATTAGGTTATTTTGACAGATTTCACTAGGTAAAACACCCATCAGGAATTCATCTGTTCCTACAGTATCTACTGATTTTTCTCTAGATACTATAAAGATAGTCTGACACTACACAAGAACAATCTCAACTCACACTTTGAATTGACTCAGTCATACTTGTTTGAATACAACAGGGCAAAAGCAATGTTTGACAGCTTGGTGGTCAAGAACCATAAAAAACCCTCATATAACTAAGGCATCTAAAGCACACTTCAACAAACTCTATTCTAAAGTGAATTTGCTCCAATGAAACCCAAAAGAAACTGATTTTATCCTTCTGTTTAGCTGGGGAGAATCAAAGAGTATCCCCTGTATACTGCCCCAAGCCCAGAGTGCTCCAGGCAACAGTACATAGAAAGAAACACTGTGACCTGGTGGAGCAGATCTTTCAATGTCTCAGAGGACTGTCATTCCTGAATTCATTTTCATCCTTTCCTAGAGCACAATACAATTTTTATTCTTCCATAATACATTGTTTACTGGCAAATACTATTTTTTTTTTTTTAATACCTTCAAATCAATCTGAAGAGGATGCAAAATCACATACCAAGTCAAACTGAGAAAATCTGATATGAAAACAACAGATCAAAACCAAAAGGTGAAAAAATAGCTCTTTCTTGTCTTAGCACTGAACACGTCAGTCTTTTCAAGGCAATAGGATGTTAAAACTATCTGTCTGTACTTCATCTGAATAGACATGAATAAAAGGTTTTAAATTAAAACCTCATTTTTACCATTGTGAATTTAGATGATATAGTATTATATGGAGATAGTGAAAGGGGTGACAAAAGCAATTCTTTAATGCTAGGAGTCTGATTCCAAAAAAAAGTGAGTTAGGATACAACTACCAGATGTTATGTACTGTTTGATATTGCAAATATCATCACTGAAATTCCAGTCTTTAGTGAAATATTTTTTAATCCACTACATAAAAAGCATGTGGACAGAACTATGAAACAACAGCTATATATGTCATTATTGCATTAAGTGCTTTCCAAATGTTCATGTTTTGGGACTCAAGGGAAAAAAAAAAAAAAAAAAAAAGAAAAAAAAAAAAAAAAGTTGGAAAACCCAACTCCTAATTCTGCATTTTGAAATTAATGAGACTGCACTACTAAATCAGTATTGCAGAGCTGCCTTTAACACGCTTGTGAAATATAAGTAAGAGTGTGTTTCATTTCATATGAAGTTAACTCAAACTGGAATAAAAGCAATCTAGCAGAAACACAAAACTGACATAACTTTCAATGTTGCTGCTAATACAGAAATGCAACAACACACTGGGTGCTGCAGCACCTCATGGAAAAATTCAACTCTGCACACCAACAACATTAAAAGAGTCCATCTATGAACGCAACAAAGGGGCGTGCATTTGATTTCTACTGCCAAAAGGATCAGGGTAACAAATAAATATTAAATTCTGTGCTTTCTTCATTGCATTCTTTACCAGGAGCTTTCACTTCTGTATAGGAGTCCACTTCTAATACACCACATGGGAAGGGAAAAAAAAAAAAAAAAAAAAAAAAAAAAAGACGTTAAAATGAACATAAACTAATGAAAAATTAAAGTATTTTCCCCCTGAATTTGAAGAAATCCTGACATCTTCTGCAGAAACATAATTAATTTAGTAATGAAATTATTTTATTAAAAATTAAATTCAGAAATAGAACTTATTTTAAAGTTCTTCTCAGAATTTCTGACATGTTTTCTCCCCTTTATCATCTCTTTGCCTCACCTAGTAATTGAGGCTGACTTACCACACTTTTAAATTCTCTTCTCCTTCAAACTTCTGTTTTCATTTCTAGCAGGAATTTAACAATAAGTATACACCAGTAAAAATGCTCCAGTAACATTTTATACCTTCCCTTGATTAAACATTCTTAAATTTTTCTCTCTATTTTCTCAACTTTATTAATCCTCATGGTTCTTGAACATCCACATGCATGTTCAACAAAAAGCATTGCTAGTCATATTCTCATACAGTCTTCCAAAAGAAAGAAAGAAAACAAACCAAAACAAACAAACAAAACCACTAAAACCCCCCAACTAATAAAAGAAGTTCACTTTCTTTCATCTCATGAGTTCATTAGATTCTTAAATTATTTTCAGATGTAGGACAAACAGAAGTTCAATGCAAATAGTTCATGAAAAGGTTACCATATGCTACGAGAGTCATCAGCTGCGTTCTGCAATCTGTACAGTGTCCTTTTAGAGTCTGAATGACAATAGCCAGTTGTGATATAAAATATGCGTTATTTTTAAATCCATACCTCTCTAAAAGTAAAACACTAACAGTGCTACCTGATTCTACTGTAGCTAGATTCCAGAGCATACCCATAGTCACAGCTAAATATTCAACTTAGAACTTGACACTTAAAAAAGATGAAAAAAATGATGAAAAATAGTAATTGACATATAATGGATTTAAATGTAATACATGTAACAGTATTTTGAATGCATATCCATTTTTAATTCTTACTATGTTTCATTCCTAACCGTCTGCTGTGGTTTGTCCTTACTCAGCTGTAATCTAACTCTTCCAAGCCCACTTCTCCCTGATTGGGCAGTGTCTTGTCCCTGCCTCTGGGCCCTGCCCCCTGGGGAAGAAGCCTGAGCGCGGGCAGGGCCTCGGCACTCTGGCACAGGTGAGCGATTGGGAAAAGTCTCCAGCCAAGGCAGGGCAGGACTGGAGAATAAAGCAATATTTTCCCTCCTGGAGAAAGAGCAGGCTCTTTATTTTTGCCATTGGCGGTCATCTAGTCTCATGAAGAAAACCCACAACTGGCGCCTTACGTGCGGCTCGAAGCCACAAAAGTTTCCCAAAAAGCTGGAAGAACCACTTGGGGAGCACGTGGCCAAGGAATCTCACGCAGGTACGTGAGTCAAAAAACGTAGCCCACCCACGCAGAGACACAGACCCGTCAGGCTTGGCGTTCACTGTGGAGTCTCCAAAACACAGGATTCCACGGGCAGGGCTGCAGTTTTCTCCTTTGGACTCAAAAATCCCATCAGAATGCTGCGAAGAAGCCCTCGACGAGCAGGCTGCTCCCAGAGAGAGTGACCACATGTTCGTGGAAAGCCGATCCTGGGATTAGAGACTGGAAGCTCTTTTTGCACCGAAAAGGGTCAGTCTCAGGCAAAAAGAGTGATTGGGAAAGAAAGGAAAGGAACACTGGATTTTCAGTGAGTACTACTTTCAGGTTTTTTAAGGAAAAATCTTTTTAAGAGGCATTGAACCTCAGGGAAAAGAATTTTTCCTTTCGCAGAAGGTTTTGCTTTCAGAGTAGAAACCTTCAAGGTGCTTTCTTTTGGCAGCCCCGGGGTGGGTGGAAAAGGAACCTGTTTCCCCTTTTTGGCTTTTTTTTTTCTCTCTCCAGCGAGGTTTTTTTTCCTTTTGGTTTCTCAGTCACAGTTAAAGGGGACACAGAAACTTAAAATCTGAGCCAAAAATGGGTGCTAGGCTATCTGTGTCTCAAAAAAGAGCCTATTATCAAATTTTAAGTGTCTCAGATGATGGGAAAACCCATTTTTCCAAGAAGCAATTAAAAATTTTCCTTCGGTGTTTATTTGCTCAATTTCCAGATGTATCATATGAGCAAATAAGCTCCCCAGAATTTTGGGAAACTGTTGTAAAAAAATGATCTCAATCAAGCTCCCCTAATGATAAAGAAAAAGCAAATTTTGCTTTTTGGAGCTGGCAGATTTTATTTGCAATGCAAAAACAAAATGAAAAGAAAAAAAAGCTGGTTCCCTGCGGACTTTCCCCCGTTTCCTCAGTTTCTCCCTATCCTGACTCCAAAATCGGATATTCCTCGGGATACCCCCAAACTTTCCCCCTGAACTTTCCCCAAAACTCCCTTCTTCCCCAGTTTGTAAAGCCCGGGTTAGGTTTACTTTTGCAGGCAGTCTGAGTACATAAAACCCCCACGTTAGTGAATCCCAAGCTAGTCTTAGTTCGGAAGGAGGGTCACAAGATGGAGGGGACCCCTTTGTTCCCCAAAATGGCCGAAGCCATGTGCTCTTGAGTCACAAGGAGCCTCTCTCTTTGTCTGTCCTCCTTCCTGCAATCCCTTCCTCCCCCTAGACCCCTCCTTCTCTTCGGTGCCGCCCCTGGCACTGCCCTCTCCTCTGACTCTGCCCCCTACCCTCAAACCTCCACCCTCCAACTCCACCCCATGTGACTCAACCCTCCAGCCCCTCCCTGCCCCTGGTTCCCACGGTTTCCCCACCCACTGTCCCGGTTCCCATGCCCTGGAGGTGGGGCTGGGGAGCCGGGAACCCAGAAGCAGGAAGTGATCCCAACTCTTATGCCCCGCTGTCACATACCAATGGTCAAAAAGAGGGGGTGCTGTCCACAGTAATTGGGACCCCTTCCCCCAACAAGCGATTCAGGATTTGTGCAAAGCTCAGGCCAAATTTGGACGTGAAAGTGAATACTTTCGCAGCCTTTTAAAAGCAAATTTAGCAGGGAATCCTATTGTTCCCTTTGACCTCCGGCACCTTTTTTCTGCCATCCTTTCGTCCACACAGTTTAGGCTTTGGGACTCCACATGGAAAAACAGATTATTAATAGATTTACTCGCAGATCTTTGGCAAAATCCTGAAACGGCTGTTGATAATAATAATATGCCAATTCGATTAGAACATCTATGTGGTGATGGTGAATGGGTCACAGCACTCAAGCAAGCTCAAGAAATTCCTTTAGCTGTTTTAGAGCGCATTAAAGAGACTACTTTAAAAGCATTCTTTTCAATCCAGCCTGATGAGTCCTTCCAACCTTGCAGTAACATAAAGCAGCTTCCATCAGAAGCTTTTGTAACATTTGTGAAGCAATTAACCCGAGCTGTCGAGTTACAGGTTAAGAATGAAGGAGCCCAGGAACAGGTCCTGGAGGAGATGGCACTGACCAATGCAAACGAACAGTGCAAGGCAGCCATCCTCAGCCTGCCCATGGAACCAGTGCCAACCTTAGATGACATGCTGCCTGTTTGTACCCAGAAAGTTCCTTTCATGAGTGCACACCTCACTCACAGTTCGAGAGATGCATTCAGACCACTGCAAAGAGCTGCCGCAGCAGACGCCATGCCCCCTGTGCCTGTGCCACAGCCACCACCCAAAAGAAGAGCAACATGTCTCCTGTGTGATCAGACTGAGCATTGGGCATCTCAATGCCCTTTAAAGAAGAAACTTCTGGACTTTCGGGACAATGGGGGCGGGGGGCCTCAAAGGTCCAAAGAGAATTTTTCAAAAACCTAAAATCTGAGTGCCAACTTTCCCAGCATGCCGACGTAAATAGGGCAAATCCGAGGAGGTGGGATGAAAAACTAGAAAACGCAAATGTTAAATTAAATTATCCTGCCAGATAATTTCAGCAGAAGTCACCAGATATGACCCTTTCAAATCATGAGGTGAGCAGACCCTGTCTAACCACAGAATGTCTCCAAAAGCCTTTTAGGTTGCAACTGACAAAATCCTTGCACCTAGGTGACACAGACTGGCATTTAGGTTCATTGGATCTACAGGCGCCAGCCTCCTGGCAACATGTTGGCAGTAAGTGTGTCATCCTTGGGGACACCAAGTACACACCAAGAGAGATCGAGATCCTTCCAGGTCTCATCTCATCAAACCCTAAACAACTAGTTCTCTGACTGTGCTGTGTCCACCCACCTTTGTTTCTGCCTAAGGGGCAGATAATAGCTCAGGCAATTCCAGCACCTGACCAGTTCCCTGAAAAAGATATCACAAGGAACAAACACCTTGATGTTTGCCCCACATGAGATACTGGGAGGGACAAACACATAACAGGGTGTGAGGTCTGTCACAGTCGGGAGGCAATAAACCTCAAAGGAGTTTTGGACACAGGCGTGGATGTAACGATCGTACCAGAAAGGATGTGGCCCTCACATTGGGAACTGCAATATGTGGCCAGGCACGTAGGAGGTATAGGGGGAATGAAATGGGCAAAACAATCAAAAAGTGTTGTACAAATAAAGGGGCCAAACAGACAATTAGCTACACTGCGTCCATTTGCTTTAGATGATTCAGAGCCCTTGTGGGGGAGAGATCTGATGGCCCAGTGGGGGGTCACGACTGGCATTCCAGATGCTCCCTGGTCACTGAAGAGCGCCCTACCCAGAAACTCAATTGGAAACTGATTCACCAATCTGGGTAGAGCAGTGGCTGCTCAGTAAAGAAAAATTGAAGGCGCTTCAGGAGCTAGTGGATGAACAGCTAGCTAAAGGCCACATTGTGGAAACCACGTCTCCATGGAATTCCCCAGTCTTTGTTATAAAAAAGGCAAACAAAGGCAAGTGGTGACTCCTCCACGATCTCTGTCAAATTAATAATGTCATTGAGGACATGGGTTCTCTCCAACCAGGGATGCCATCCCCAGCGATGCTCCCTCAGAATTGGAATTTGGCAATTACTGATATCAAAGATTGTTTTTTCCAGATCCCTCTGCACCCAGACGATGCCCCACGTTTCGCCTTCTCAGTCCCTGCCCTCAACCAAGAAGCCCCGAGGAAAAGATACCACTGGAAATTTCTTTCCCAAGGGATGAAAAACTCGCCATCTGTTTGTCAGTGGTACCTCTCTTCCCTGCTGTCCCCAGTGCACGCAGCTGTAGGAGAAGCCATCATCCTGCACTACGTGGATGATGTGCTCATGTGTGCCCCCAATGATGACTTATTGTCCCACATGCTTGACCTGACAATCAACTCTTTGGTTGCTGCAGTGTTCGAGCTTCAGGAGGAAAAGATTCAAAGGATGCCGCCTTGGAAGTAGCTGGGTCTGGAGATCAGTAAGCAGACCATTGTGCTGCAAAAATTGGCTGCCAAAATAACATCAAGACCTTAGCAGATGTCCAGCAGTTGTGTGGGTCCTTAAATTGGGTAAGACCTTGGCTAGGTCTGACCACTGAGGACCTAGACCCCCCCTCTTTAACCTTTTAAAAGGGGAAGAGGAGCTAAGTTCTCCTAGGACCCTCACCCAAGAGGCAAGAGCAGCCCTAGAAAAGGTACAGGACTGTATGGCCATCAGACAGGCCAACAGATGCAAATCAGACTTGCCATTCACATTCATCATTTTAGGCAAATTGCCACACTTACACAGGATGATTTTTCAGTGGGAAAGAGTGGAAAAATCAAAAAAGGACAAAGACTGTAGGGATCTCCTCTTAATCATAGAGTGGGTTTTCCTCAGTAACCACTGGTCCAAAAGAATGCCCAGGCCACAGGAACTGGTAGCAGAATTGATCTGGAAAGCCAGGACCCGGATCAGGGAGTTGGCAGGATGTGATTTTGAGTGTATTCACATCCCAATGGAGATAAACTTGGGCCAAATCACAAAAGCAATGTTGGAGCACCTGATTCATGAAAATGAAGCTTTGCTGTTTGCTCTGGATAGCTACACAGGTCAAATTTCAATTCATCGGCCTGCTCACAATTTAGAGAACAAATTTAGTTCAAATTGTCATTAAAAATTGTTTGGAGCAGGAGGCCTTTAAAGGCTTTAACCGTTTTTACAGATGCATCTGGAACATCTCATAAATCAGTAATAACATGGTAAAATCCTCAAACTCAGCAGTGGGAAAAAGATATTGTCGAGGTGGAAGGGTTGCCTCAGGTAGCTGAGATGGCTGCAGTTGTTTGAGCTTTTGAAAAGTTTCCTGAATCATTCAATTTGGTCACAGATTCGGCCTGTGTAGCAGGTGTAGTATCCAGAGCTGAACAAGCTGTACTGAGTGAGGTCTACAATTCTGCACTTTTCAACTTGCTCTCAAAACTAGTAAATCTGATCTCCCACCGAGAGCAACAATTTTATGTGATGCACATCAGATCACACACCGATTTACCAGGATTCATAGCCGAGGGCAACAGAAGGGCTGATGCTCTTGCTGTGCCTGTGGAGATGGCCCCACTCCCAAACATCTTTGGACAAGCCAAAATCAGCCATCAGCTTTTTCACCAGAATGCACCAGGCCTCGTCCGCCAGTTCCACCTAACTCGGGAACAGGCTCGGGCAATTGTGGCAATGTGCCCCTCGTGCCAGCAACACGCACTCCCAGCCCTGAGTGCAGGAGCAAATCCCAGGGGATTGAAGAGCTGTGAGGTACGGCAGACAGACGTGACACACATCATGTCCTTTGGTAGGCAAAGGTATGTCCATGCATCTGTATACATCTGTTCTGGAATTGTCTATGCCTCTGCCCACTCAGGGGAGAAGTCTAGTGATGCCATGAAACACCTAATACAGGCTTTCTCCTTCTTGGGCATCCCCAAATCAATAAAAACTGACAATGGACCCACGTACACATCCAAGGAGTTCAGAAGCTTCCTGCAGCAATGGGGAGTAGAGCACAAAACAGGCATCCCCTACTCCCTGACAGGTCAGTGTTGTAATGCATTAATTGGGTTTATATTTGTAATGTTCTTTTCTATCTGTCCCTGTCCAGCAGTGCACATCCCCCTCACTGAGATGAAACCTAATCTTGTTTCCTCCCCCTGAACACTGATTGGGTGGTGCCTCTGGGTCTCTCCTATGGGCCCTGCCCCCTGCGGGAAAAGGCCACGGCGGGGGAGGGGCCAGCACTCTCTGGCATCGGCTTTCCATTGCGAAGGTCTCCAAAGATGAGCAGGACACAAGAATAAAAGCAGAACTACCCAAACCGAAGTCAGAGTCAAGAGTCTTACTTTACCTTCGGTGGCTGTCTAGTCTCATGGGGAAGGCTACAACTGGCACCCAACATGGGGCTTGAAGCCACAAAAGGTTCCCAAAAAGCTGGAAGAACCACTCAGAGAGCACGTGGCCGAGGAAACCCACGCAGAGACAGAACCATCAGGCTTGGCCTTCACTGTGGAGTCTCTAAATACAGGACTCTACAGGCCACGGCTGCAGTTTTATTCCTTGGACTCAAAAATCCCATAGGAGTGCCTCAAAGAAGCCCATGACCGGCAAGCTGTCTAGGGATGGCCACATGCTTGTGGAAAGGTTATCCTAGGATTAGAGACTGAAATCCCTTTATGCTCCAAAGAGGGGTCTCCAGGTAAAAGGAGTGATCGGGAAAGAAAGGAAAGAAACACTGGAATTTTGGTGAGTATTACTTTCAGTTCTCTAAGGGAAAATCCCTTTCAGAGGTGGAACTCCTCAGAAAAAAGGGTTTTTTCTGTATCGGGGGAGGTTTTGCTTTCAGAGTGAACCTTCAGAGTGCTTCAGAGATAGCACACTTATTTGGGCAGCCTTGGGGGGGTGGATCCCCTTTTTGGCTTTTTGTCTCTCCAGCAAGTTTTTTTTCCTTTCAATTTCTCGGTCACAATAGGGAGAACACAGAAACTCAAAATCAGAGCCAAAAATGGGTGCAAGATTGTCTGTTCCCCACAAAAGAGTCTATTATTATGTTTTATATGCCTTGAATAATGACGAGACACATTATTCAAAGAAACAGCTGAAAAAAATCACCCTGTGGTTATATTCTCAGTTTCCACGCTTCTCATTAGAGCAAATAATCTTCCCAGAATTCTGGGAGGCTATAACAAAAAAAAATAGTTGAATCTGGCTCCTCAAACAATAAAGAGGCAAATTTTGCTTTTTATAGCTTAAAAATTAAGTTTGCATTGCAAAAGCAAAATAAAAAGGAAGCAAGGCCAGTTCTTTGTGAATTTTCCCCAGCTTGTACCTTTGCAGGCAGTCCGAGTGCTCAAACCTCCCATCTTAGTGGTCCCCAGGTGGGGGGGTCACAAGATGGAGGGGATTCCTTTGTCCAAAATGGCCAAAGCCATGTGCTCAAGAGCCATGAGGAGCCCTTTGTTCCTTTGGTGCCACCCCTGGCACTGCCCTCTCCTCTGACTCTGTCCCCTACCCTCAAACCTCCACCCTGTGACTCCTCCCGGTGTGACTCAAGCCTCCAGCCCCTCCCTGCCCCTGGTTCCCACGGTTTCCCAGCCCACAGTCCCAGTTCCTGCACCTCGGGGGTGGGGGAGCCGGGAACCCGGAAGCAGGGAGCAATCCCGACTTTTCTGCCATTCAATTAGCAACCCAGCCTGATTAGTCTTTCCAACCTTATAGTAAAACAAAGCAGCTTCCATCAGAAATTTTAGTAATATTTGTACAATGTATAACACGAGTTATCGAGTTACAAGTTAAGAATAAGGGAACCCAGGAACAGGTCCTGGAGGAGATGGTTCTGGCCGATGCAGACAAACAGTGCAAGGCAGCTATCCTCAGCCTATCCACAGAACCAGCTCCAGCTTTACATGACATGTTCCAGGTGTGTGCCAGGAAGATTCCCTTCATAAAAGCTCATCAAGACCAGAATTTCAGAGTCAAGCCACCACAAAAAGCTGCTGCAAACACCATGCTTCGTGTACCACAGCCATCGCCCAAGAGAAGAACGTGTCTACTGTACGATCAGGCTGGACATTGGGTATCTCAATGCCCTTTAAAGAAGCCATTTCTGGACTTCTGGGACAATGGGGGTGGGAGGTCTCAAAGGGCTAAAGGGAACTTTTCAAAGAAACTAGAAAATGTAAATGTTAAACTAAATAATCCTGCTTTAACCAGTTCTGCCTTTCAGCAAAAGTCACCAGATATGATAGGAAAGGATCCAGTGACCAGAGAAACAAAAAGTCCTCATGATCAGGTCACCTGGGGTTGTGGGTGTGCCTATGTGTTCACTGCCCCAGATGTCAAGTGGGTGCCAGCCGAGTGGGTGAAACCTTTCATCCCTAAAACTGCAAAACCCCCTGCAGAGGGCCCACAGGTGGCCCACGCTGCCTGGAAGAGGAGAAAGCGCCAAACCTTCTCCTTCTAATTATCATTATTCCTTGACAGTGTCTTTCTAAACAGTTTGCACTAAAGGTCATTTTTCTTTTGCAACTTTAAAGGTACTCAAGGTCTGAACTCTGAGCATCTCCCAAGAACTGAGCCTTCCTCCTTCTTAATTTAATAAGAAAGGGGGAGATGTTGTGGTGCATTAATTGGGTTTATATTTGTAATGTTCTTTTCTATCTGTCCCTGTCCAGCTGTGCCCACCCCCCCCTCACTGAGATGTAACCTAATCCTGTTTCCTCCCCCTGAACACTGATTGGGTGGTGCCTCTGGGTCTCTCCTATGGGCCCTGCCCCCTGGGGGAAAAACCCACGGCGGGGGAGGGGCCAGCACTCTCTGGCATCGGCTTTCCATCGGGAAGGTCTCCAAAGCGGAGCAGGACATAAGAGTAAAAGCAGAACTACCCAACCCGAAGTCAGAGAGTCAAGAGTCTTACTTTACCTTCGGCGGCCATCTAGTCTTGTGGGGAAGGCTACAGGTCAGGCCATCGTGGAAAGGACCCACCAAAATCTCAAAATGGTCCTCAGCCAACAACATCAGTCTCTAAAACTAGAAACACCCCAAATCCAGTTGTCCAAAGCCTTGTTCATGCTGAACTTTTTAAATTGCACGTTTGAAAATCTTAACCCACCAACTGTGCGCCATTTCAGAGAGAACTGCCAACTGCAGCTGAAAGCAAAGCCACCGGTAATGGTAAAGGATCCAGCAACCAGAGAAACAGAGGGTCCTCATGATCTGATCACCTGGGGTTGTGGGTATGCCTGCGTGTCCACTCCCCCAGGTCCCAAGTGGGTGCCAGCCGAGTGGGTGAAACCTTTCATCCCTAAAACTGCAAAGCCACCTGCAGAGGGCCCACAAGTGACCAGTGCTGCCTGGAGGAGGAGAAAGCGCCAAACCTTCTCCTTATAATTATCATTATTCCTTAAGAGTGTTTTTTTAAACTGTTTGTTTGCACTAAAGGTCATTTTTCTTCTGCAACTTTAAAGATACTCGAAGTCCAAACTCTGAGCATCTCCCAAGAACTGAGCCTTCCTCCTTCTTAATTTAATAAGAAAAGGGGAAACGGTGTAATGCATTAATAGAGTTTATATTGTGTTTCATCGGATTTGTAATCTGTATCATGTGGTTTGTCCTTGCTCAGCTGTAACCCAACTCTGTTTCCTGCCCACTTTATCCCGGTTGGGTAGCGTCTTGTCCCTGCCTCTGGGCCCTGCCCCCTGGGGAAGAAGCCCAAGTGTGGGCAGGGCCTTGGCACTCTGGCACCGGTGAGTGATCAGGAAAAGTCCCCAGCCAAGGCAGGGCAGGACTCGAGAATAAAGCAATATTTTCCCCCCCGGACAAAGAGCAGGCTCTTTCTTTTTGCATTCGGCAGTCGTCTAGTCTCTTGAAGAAATACCACAGTCTGCCAGATCAGTCTTAAAAAATTTTAAAAAGCAACCACAAATAGAGAGTAATTGAAGTGGGGGAGTTCAGTTGATTTTCATACCACCAAAGCTTGTTCTTCCTCATCCAATCCCATGCTCTCCAGGATTCCCTGAGATAAACCAATTATAAACATCATGTTCCCTATTGCCCTCTTTGGACTTGTCTGGTGTGTTTAATTTGGTATCTTCAGCAAAGTTTGCTATCTTAATCAAAACACCTGATAGAATTTTTCAGTGCCTGAATATGTGATGAAAATAAACTGTGGCTTCATGCAACTCTAGCACCACACTTTCACTAGCAGCAATGGAACCATCTCTTACCAGCAACCTGTGTAGGTCACAGCATGGAGAAAACTTTTTTTATAATGCGCATCACCTCCTTTCCACTTATGCTGCTCCTTACAACTCCACTGCAGCATGCTCCCTCTCTCATTCACTAAAACAAAGCTCTGCTAATATTTTCCTCAATATCTTACAATCCTCTGTATCCCTTTCTCTCAGTTCCTTCTGCTCCAGATATAGCGCAAGCCAGCACCACAGCAGCTGCATTTTTGCACCCACAAGGAAGCCAAATATTGTTTCTAGCACATACGGTTTTCCACAATAGGTTTGCCATTTCTAAAACAAGTAATACAGAAGCTCCTTGCCCTGTAAAGGAGAAATATTTATGCACAAAAATGCACCTCTAATTTGTAAATGAGACAGCGTTTTGTCAAAATAAAAAGCCTACTGCTCCATAAAAAATCCAGCATCAATATGAAGCAGTATAGCATGTATTGCAGTAATGCATCTGCTACACTTGGAAATTTACTGTCAGTTTTACTCTACTTAGCTCTAAGAAAAACTGCAGTAAGTACTGACGATATAATCTGACAGTCTTGCCACAGCTAGTAACTCTTTGCACCAGGACAGATCAGATTTTCTATACAATCCATAACACAGTGCTGTACAGCAACACTGCCTAATAAATGTAGTCTCTGTTCTTTCCTCTCTTCTTAGCAGCTCTACTTTGAAAGAGCAACAGCACAGCCTTATCCCCTACAATCTCTACTAATTTCAAATCAAAACCAATACTCTGCTAAATGAGCTCTCTCTTCTCTTCTTTCTCTCTTCATCTTGATGGAACCAGGCTTAGACTTTTTTTCCTGTGCTTTTCTCTCCAGCAAGGCTTATATAAGGTCCTCAAAGCCTAGAGTTAGCCTCTAGAAGAGTGCCTGATGATCTGAGATCTGCAGGAATCGATACCTACTTGGATCTATGCCTGACACAGCAGTATTTCACTACACTCATATACATCAATGCTGCCAGATCAGGTGTAGTAAATAAAGAATAGCTGTTGCTGTGATCACCTCTTCCGACAAGCTTCTTTCAAAGTGTTGTCAGCAGATTCACAGGCCAGAATCTAATCTCACAGGGCACTGCCTGCTTCTTTACTTGATCCTTAAAGCATAACCATTTTCTTGACTTCCAGGGAATGTGCCTGTATTCAAGTCAGAAGCCATGATATACGAAAAACTTCCCCATGAAATGTCCATAAAAATGGAACAAAATCCAATGTCTTAAAACCATATTGACATTAGAACTAAAAACCAAATGAAAAAAAAAAAAAAAAAACCAAAAAAACAACCACCAAAAAAACCACCACCACCCCAACCAACTAACCAACAAAACCAAACCAATCAAACAAAAAAAACACAGTAAAGAAGTTAATCTCTTATACAGTAAGAGCAGATTCCGTTGACTATAGAAACCATTTTTAGCTCAGATAAAAGGCTACTCTGCTTTAACTCTCACTCTGGCTACATGGTAATTATTCTGGGCTGAAAAAGAAATTTCCCAGCTAGACACTAGCCGACATGAGAATGAATGAGATCATAAACATGACCTTCAACTTTTTTCTAGGTTTGACTACTGAGCCCTGCTCAATATTCAATATATCATGCATTTTGAAATAGTGTACTGGGCAGAGGACAAGAGATACCACATTTCTTTACTTACTGTTAATTTTTCTGTCTAATCCAAGTGCAGGTACCATCACTAAGAATACAAAGACTGAGTAATTGTCCTGGTTTGGGGACAAATTTGGGAGAAAACCCCTGTATAGGATCCCTCTGGGAAGCAAACCCCAGTGGCCCCTCCCTCCAACCAGGCCGGTAAAAAAAAAAACAAAACAAAACCTCCTTGGAGAAAAGTGGAAAGAACTATTTTACTAAACAAATGAAGTGCATACAAGTATAAAGAATGAATAATATGGAACAATAAAGCCTCTCCTTCTGAAGTAAGATGGGAAATTGAGAGAGTTCTTGCCGTGGGTGTAGCTCGGCTCTCTCTCAGTGCCTCTCCTCAGTCCCAGTCCCTCCAGCGCTGCTGGAAAATGCTGAGGTCCAGGCCCCGGTGGGCTGCAGGTGCAGCCCCCAGTGCTCCCCTGGGTTTTCAGTCCAGAGCAGGTTTAAACAGTTCCAAGAAAAAGGGAAAAAAACAGTCCAGGGAACTTCTCTGCCCTAGCTAGCTGAAACTAACTAAAAGCAAAATGATCTCTGTCCTGCAGTGTCTCCAAGCCTCCGCTGAACACCCCGTCTGCAGAAGAATGTGGAGGAGTCAGGCAGTTTTCTCAAAACAAACTCTGTTCTTCTCCTTGCTCTTAGAACCAGTCTTAAAGGCACAGGACTCAATATACAGCACAAACAAACCAGACGATTGGGGATACAAGCATCATAAAGTCACCTTAGGACAGTAATAAAGACCAGAAACTTTAGCCAACTTCAGGAATGGCTACTCTCATGAACTACTGAAGAGGTAAGGCACAGATTTACAGAACACCTGTATAAATACCCAACATAGCTTCTTTTCTGCAAAATTAAGTAGGAAGAAGTTAAGTTTAAAAACTATTTCCTCAAAATGGAGTAAGCTAGCTCACAGAAACACATTTTCAACTGGTAGAAAAAGCATTCCTACTGGGAATTCATACAAAAATACTAATCAGCTGTAAAGGTACATTGTAATTGAGAGTTTGTTCATTGTAATTGAGAGTTTGTTAATTTCTTCAGTCAATGAAGCCCACAGGTATGAGCCATAATCATCATACTACCTACCTCAGGTAGTATTCTATCAATAAACCAAAATCAGCCATTTTCAACTGTTTGTCTATTTCTCTTCCCATCTTTCTCACTGAGATCAGCCCCTTAACAAAGTTCTCCTCCCTTAATTTTACAAGAAAACTAACTAGAAGATGTCAAAAAGAAAGGCAAAAAGACGCATGATAATTCACTGATGCAGTTCAAAGGTGCTACATAAAACACAGGTTTCATCACTGAAGGCTGATCCCTTTTCTAATTTACAACTTAAATCACTTTCTTTTTACAGAAAAAAAAAGTGTTAGTGTCCCCTTCAACATACTTTCTCTGTAGAATATATAATTTTTATTCACTGGACAAACTCTTTTTGCAAAGAGTTTATAAAATTCACATAATCTCAACACTACTGACACGTTCATCTGAACCCCTTATTATCAATATTATCCTCATGTCCCTCATTACCCAAGAATAATCAAGCTTACATGCCATTGAAAAAAAAAAAAAAAAAGTATTTAGATGGCTATAATGTCTGCATACATTTGTCCTAATTAAAAAAAAAAAAAAATATTTCACTACAAAGAAAAAAAAATATAATCAGGTGAAGGTAAAAAAGTTAAGAAAAATTTATCAGAGTTAATTACTGCTTGAAGGTAGAATTATGCTTCCTTCAATTGGACCCATTAAAAGGGCTTTAATACAGATTTGCACAGCAAGCTGAAGATTTTCAAGAGCAGATAATGAGGCAAGCTAGTACTATTTTAACCCCTCTAGAGTATAATCAGTTGATATGGTTTTGAGACGTTACAAGGTCTAGGACAAAAAGATTAGCTTTAGTTCCTCCAGATCAAAATTGAAACCTAATTAATTAACAATGTTATAAGAAAAGGTTTACTGCTATTTTTACATGTCTTTAATGTCATCTTCTAAAGAAAACAGGTTAAGATATTTTAATTTTTTTATTGTGTGAATGGCAGAAGACTGTTTTCTTCTCCAACATTATCTGCTAAACTAATTGTTTGAATTTATAAATTTCACACACTCCTCCAAAAACTCACCTTACTTTTTAAGGAAAAAACAGCATCAGGGATCTACTTGAGATACACACAACTATTATAAATTAAATACAACATGTTAAAGTGTTTCCAAATAAAAAAGACAATGAAAAAATGTCTGCAGCAAAGTATGTATCAGTCTTTAGAAGAATTAAATTTCTGAAACAGTGTCCTCGCCACTTAAACATAGCAGTTAGAAATTATTTTCCTTGAAACAGAGAAGTAATGCATGCATGTCAGGGATACATAACTGCTGAGAAAAGAGTTTTGAAACACTGCATAAAACAAAAATAACAGTAAAAAAAATGGTATAGCAATGAAGACACAAATCTCAAAGGAATAAGATTTTTACCATACTGTATATAGAATAAACATATATATATGCCAGGCAAGGCCCAGTTGTGACTATGAAGACAAAAACTTACCAATAAATCAATTAAAAAAAAAAAAAAAAGCATGAAGGGAAAAGTACAATGGAAAACTCAAATACGATAAATTCTGTGCTGAATTTATGTGCAATAATAGACAAGAATAATTTTAAGTGCTTTAACAAATTTACTTGAATCTTTGAATGGCACATCTTGAAATGTTCCACACTAATTCACATTTTAAATGTTTAACCCAATATGTAGTTATGCAATAAATTAATGACAAGAAATAGGTCTTATTCATGTATATAAAACTGAAGATCACAACACCATAATTTAAGAGAGTTGAAAAACTGAAGTTGTATTAAGTAAATAGAAGTTCAATGCATATACTCTAGTCAAAATATATTGGACAGCAGAAGTTTTAAAAAATACTTTTATCCATAAAGTCTCAAGTCCCATTTGCCTGAGTATTTGAGCACTTTTCTTCACTGTTAGGTTATACAAATGTGATGAAATACCATATTACTTCTCAATCATACTTTCCAAATTTATTATTTTACTTGATTTTCAGTAATATCCATTAAAATAGAAACCTAATACTTAAAATATCTCATTATAAATTACGCTTATTTAGCTTTCAGCATGAGCTAACTACATGGATGTATCTCATCTAGGCTGTGGAGAATATGCTCTCATATTTACATAAATTTTAAGAGTACTTTTGTCTTGGTTCAAAAGACAGGTATCTGCTAGGGAGAGGCAGGGCGTCTCTACGAATGGGGAATTCCAATCCCTTCCCTCCAAGTTATTATAATTTGGAAGAAAGATTAAAGAGGCTTTTCCATCAGAGCTATGGGGAAATGAATAACAGTTCTTTACTAGTAAATATAACAGGACAAACAACAACAACTACAGCAATAATAATAATAATAAACAGAACCAAGACCCTCGAGGGGCTTTGTCTCACAAACCCTGGGCAGTCTGATCTCTTGGGACCCCGAGACCACCAAGCCTAAACGGCGGAAACTCCGGGGCTGATGGCTGGAAACGGTGGGTTGTCCCGGGAGGCAGGGGGTGTCCCAGCAGGCAAAGTGAGCAGCGCTGAAGAAGCTGCGACAGCTGGACCCGGGCTGACCCAGCTCCAGCAGGGCAGGCGAAGAGCTCCAAATTCCTGGGTGCTCCAGCAGAGGATGGATGGTGGTAGAATTCCCAGGACTGGACCCTCCCTTAACAGTGGACTCTTCACGCAGTAAGCAGCCGCCCGACCGTCCTCTCCGATGCCAAGAGCAGGGGAAAAGCATGCCCAGCTCCCAGAGCACTGTGCCTTTCCCTCCCCCAAACTTAACTGATCTTCCCCCACCCTTTCGTGTGGGTCAAGCACTCTCTAAGCATCAGTATTTAGTCTCTTAGTAACTTATTGGGGGGAAAAATTCAATAGGAAAGGAAAAAAAACCCAAAAACCAAAATCAAACTTAATCCCCAACCCCCTTTAGGCATGTCAGGATAAAGTTTAAGCACAATACAAGAAATATGATCTCATGGTCTCCTTATACGGTTTTGTTGTTATTTCTAGAAGCAACAGAAGCTTACATTTATGTCGAATTATGAGATAGCCCATTGATTTTTCTTTTTTCCATTACTCAGCATTGATTTATACAATCAGCTTTTTCTGAGTGGCCACTCAGAAATTCCTAGTCAATAAACTCTACAACAACTTGTTGCCACTGGTATCTCTGTATGATGCATGAGGTGGAAGAGAAAAACAATGGAAGACATGACTGGTTAATCTCAACTTCCTAGATGTAAAAAAATAATAGACTGAAATACAGAGCCTTCAAGTCTTTCTGTCTGTACTTTACAGAAAAGAACATTCAATACCATTACTGTCAAAATGCACATTTTCACAAGCAACTTATTTGCATGTTAATTATACAAATAGTATCTTTTCCTCCTTAGATGAAAGGAGTACATTCAGTAAAACAAAATAAATAAGAACACTACATTATTTTTTAAGCCTGCTCCATTCTTTGACACCAAATCACTAAAAACTCACACTCGGGAAACAATCTCTCTCTTGATTAAACCCTACAGCATCCCAGCCAACAGATGAGGCAAGAAGGTCAGAATGACATCACCTCTATACATTGCTTTCATAGACAGGACTGGCACCATCTGGTGCCCTTCACAACCTGCTCCCCCCAAGTCAATGACACTCTAAGGGAAGCTAATTGTAAGGGCTGCATTAGAGTTGTGATGATCATCAAAACAACTTCTGTTCTCCTCATCTGTTAAAATCACTGAATCACAGAATATCCTGATTTGGAAGCAACCCACCAGGATCATGAAGTCCCACTCCTGGCCCTGAACAGGACAATCTCCAGAATCACACCACCTGCCTGAGAGCATTGTTCAAATGCTTCTTGAACTCTGGCAAGCCTAGAGCAATGGTCACTTCCCAGGGGAGCCTGTCCAGTGCACAGCCACCCTCAGGGTGAGAAAACTTTTCCTAATATCCAACCCAAACCTACTCCTGACATCTCCAAGCCAATCCTTGGGGACCTGTCACTGGTCAATAAAGGGAAGAGATCAGTATCTGACCCTACTTCCCCTTATAAGGAAGTCACAAACCACAATGAGATTGCCCCTCAGTCTCCTCTTCACCAGGCTGAACAAGCCAAGTAACATCAGTCAATCCTGTCTTCACCATCTTCACTATTGTGGTGCCCAACACTCAAGGTGAGGCTGCCTCAGCTCAGAGCAGAGCAGGACAATCGCCTCCCTTACCTGGCTGGTGATGCTGTGCCTGATGCACCCAGGACAGGGTTGGCCCTCCTGGTTGCCACGACACTGCTGACTCATGTTCAACATCCTGTGAACAGGCATTCCTGTATTTTCTGTGGGGCTACACTCCAGCCTCTCATTCCCAATCATGATGATGGTGGTGGGCGGCCCCACGGTGGCAGCAGGTGGGGCAGGGCCTCAGGAACGGCAGCGGTGGGCGGTGCCATGGAGGCTTGCGAGACCGTGCAGGCCGGGTCAGCGAAAGCGGGGGCCAGGACCGTGGGAGCTGGAGTGACAGGGACAGGGGAAGGAGTTGTGGGGTCTGATGGGGCAGAGGGTGCACGTGGTCGGGGGTGTGCACCGTTGCAGGCCCATGGAGGAAGTAGGGCTCGGCGGAGCGGCTGCTGCGGGTAGTGCCCCCACAGCAAATATCTCAACAAGCGCCCTGCAAGCTGGGACCAGCTCCATGGCAGCCTTATCCCAGGGGGAGATATTATTAAAAAGTTTTATGCCGACTGTGTCCCAAAAGTCCTTGGTAAAGACAGCTGAATGGTCAGCATTTAGGAAATTGACTCAAGTCCATGCTAGGAGATTTTTTAGCTCTTGTTTTGATAAGTTACTTGGGCTGGATTTTAGCAAAGGTTTTAGTTGCTTATAGAGATCTCTCTCTGGGGCAGAATAACCGTGCCCCATGATTAGACCAGTTTGCTCACCTCTGTGCCATCAAGACAAGCTTGTCCTTCAGAGCTCCGGTGTAGGCGCTGGCCAGGAACCTCGGTCTGTGCTCAGGACACCATGGTTGGGTCCCTCCTTAGAACTTCGGTTCAGGTTCTGCATAACAACAGCATTCCGTTCTTGGGACATTGCGGTTGGATCTCCTCCCAGAGCCCCGGTGCAGGTGCTGCCTAGCAAAGCTTGCCTGTGCTGGACTACACCGCAGGGTCCTCCTAGAACTTTGGTTAGGCACTGCTTAGCAACGCTTCCCCATGCTCGAAGGCCACCATGGAAGAAACTTTAGAGAGCCCCGGTTTTACGCTGCCAGCAACGTTCGCCTGTGCTTGCCCACACGGTAGGGTCCTCCTAGAGCTCAGGTTAGGCACTGCTCAGCAACGCCTCCCCGTGCTCAAGGGCTATCACAGAAAAATCTTTAAAGAGCTCCAGCTCTGTGCTGCTAGCAGCACTCTCCATGCTCAAGACATCTTTTAGGCGTCTAAAACCGGCCATTTTAGTTACCATCCATGGAGAAGCCTCCCACAGGTGGAAAAGCTGAGTCGGCGTGCCCCATGTTGGGCATCAATTATAGGAAAGTGTTGGGATGGCAATGAGAGATCTCTGGAGTCCAGGGCAACTCTTGAAACATAAGGTTTATTGCATATTTCATGGGTGCAAGAGTTTTGCTTAAGCTACCAGCCACAGCTAAAAGGGTGCCCAAACAAAGAGGAATACGATCTTGTTACAATACATTATATCTCCTTCTGTGTTGAATATTCTAGTTTACACTAACGAACCAGTACAAGACACAAATGCTACAGAATTTACATACAGCCTATAAGAACTACTACATTACCATACCACGCCACATTCCAAACCCTAAAAGCTAGTTTCTAGACTCCTTTTCCCTGCCAGCTTGGCAGGGCCCCTCCCCCTTGGACCGCTGGCATCCCTTTGTTTGCCAGCGGTATTGCTCAATCAACAAGGCTCTTGCCTTCAGCTAACTCAATCACTGTCTTCCGGCTTGGCATCCTACATCTCAAAGCTCACTTTCATTTCTATTTCACTTGTAGGTTTCATACACTTAGAATCTTCTGCCAAGCAATCATATTTTTAAGGCTTTCCTGTTTCATCCTCTCCAACATGTATGTATATCCAGAGTTTTAGCATCCTGTTGATGAACTCTTCTTTCCTGGCTGCCAGTTTTTCATCATTCTAGCTACATTTACCAGCCTCTCTCCATTTCTACATGGATCATGTAAATGCATTACACCATCAGTTTCAGATTTCTGATCAATTACAGTTTCAGCTTCTGAAATTTATCTGAAACCACAGAACTCATGGAGATGCACAACCCAGGTTGAGACACTGCAACAGCTGGCAGCCCTCCTAAAAGCGCAGTACTGAATACATAATTCTATAAAGGTCTTCACAGGTATTTTGCCTTTCAGATAAGGACAGGATAGAAATGCAGGAATCATACATTGCTGGCTTCTAAATATGTGTATGTGTGCACCAAACACATTACACATCACACCTACAGCCATGAGGATGAGACACCACACTGAAACCAGCCACTGCTGCAATACAAACTGAAGTTTATTTAACAATAAACAATATTTTTATTTTATTTACTGTATTCTTTTATAGAACTACATATTAGATGCAATATAATACACTGTATTACATCTAATACATTAAATATTGGATATCATTATCTAGTATAAAAAGTATATAATATAGATTATATATGAGATACAGATAATATACTATATATACATTATGTAGTCTCTATAATAAACAGTTACATAAGAAAATATAATGCATATCATGTATAATGTATGTATGTTTTCTATATATTTGTTTAAATATGAATTGATTCAAAAATAAAAACAAAGAGAAACACCACCGGTTCAGTGATGTTTCTTGCCAGGCAGAAAGTGCATTGTGTTAATTATTTTTTACTTGTCAGGACAGCAAATCTTACCAAAATGTGGATGGGCACGTTAAAAACCTGAACATAGTCAGAGCTCTTCTAGACTTAAATCCAAGTTTACATTAGACCTGAGGGTGAGATGAGGCAATGAACTGACAAGATTTTTGAGAAAAAGTTTAATCTAAAATGACATGAACTTTTCAGGTAATAGATCAACTGTTTGAACAACACAGAAGAGTTTAAATAATACTTACTTAGAAATTTATAATCTCTGAATCACCTGCAGCTTTTTTCTTAAGACACAATAGCAAATTATTTGCTCGTTTTAACAAACATAAATGCGTTGTCAACACGATTTCTTAACTGTTTTATTTAAACATAATACAAACCTGCTCTAGAGATTCTATTTTGCTTGTCTTTGGCTTGGAAAATCTCTAACATTCTTCTGTCCTTGACTTCAGCTTGCTGTTTTTTCTGAAAACAAACAAAAAAATAGACACTTTATTAGTCATAATTTGCAGTTAATAATTTGAATTTTTCATGTCCTGATAATGAATGTCATTTTGAAGCACAGAAAATTAAATTATCTGAAGCTGACAGGCCCTGCAGAATTAATCAGGGAGCATATGGCAAGTGACAGCAAATTACATCTGTAAACATCTAATGCAGCTTTGTTCAAAAAGAAACAGAAAGTAGAAGTCTTAATATTTTTAAAGCAGCTGAAATTATCTGTCTCTCATTCTTTCCCAAATGCAGAAAGTGTACTTGAACACAGAATACGCAAAATGCTTTTGCCCCTTCTTTGCAATATAGAATCACCAAGCTACTTGAGTTTGTGAAGTCCTTATCTCCATTACATGGCATTTTTCTAAAACAACACTTGTGAACATCATGGATAATTATTTTACCATATTCCATAGGGACAGAATGTGTAACTTTTACCAGCAGAAAAAAAAAAAGACAGCTCAGAAGCTTGAGTAAGGGGGATGAGCAGACCCATTCTGTATGGTTAATAAGTGCACACCTATTATCATCTCTGCGACACCTTGCTTCATTTGCCTGTAACAGAGCTACATATTAGCCAACACTTCACAGCGCATTTCTAGTTAAATGCAGCATTTTTCACCTACCCAATGCTTGGTAAAATACTCCTTCAAACAAAGATGTCAATGAACATAGTTAATACACACAGATCTATCATCGTCATGAAAAGTTTAAATAAATTTAATATATTTTGCCTTTATGATGTTTTCTTTCATGCTCTCTAGATACCACATGCTTGCTAATGCCCACAAAAATAGTTTCACATGTAACCATCCACAGCTAAAGAAAAATGTTCTAATTATTAGAACATTGGTTCACAATGGAAACTGTCAGAAGCCTAAACTGAAACCTCACATGCAACTTTATTAGCAGTTTCTCCTGATGGTATAGGATGTTTTCCCATGCTTTTTACAGGATAGCTCCCCACAGACACTCACAGTAGTATATCTGACTGGAACTTATGTATCATATTTGGATCTGCTGTCACACCCTAAACTGGGACTTGATTGAAATTGCAGTAATCATCTCTTCTTTTTTAAAAGGGTAACAAATACTGAGAAAAAAAAAAAATCTTCAAACAACTTCACTCATTGAGCTATTTTGTATTTTCAAAGTATTTTTAAAAGTCCATTGGAATATTGGGGGGCGGGGATGGCGGGAAATTCAGGTACTGTCAAGAAACTGATGATGATCAATGACTGAGACAAACTCCTGTTTAGCTAATTAGAATCACTGATGAGCAATAATGATGTGAGCTAAGAATATCTGCAGACTTCTTTAGGATGAAAAATGGAGTGAAGAGAGGTTGTCAATTTGCACAAGTTCTAAGCTCCGATCAGTTTTCCCATGAGTACTACCTATTTTAAATGTTTAACACAGATGCATTTAGCTACAAAGATTATCAAGATTCAGCTTCCCACAAAAATGAAGACATTGAGAAAATATTCTTAAGCTTGACACATTTCCTCTGTTATGATTTTCTTCCTGTGTTATGCTCTACTCAATTATACAAGACAATGTTCTTGATGTTTGGCACCATTTTAATGGCTTGCCAGAAATGAAACATTACTTTGAGGAAACATTTATCCATGAATGAGGTATGAAAATAGGAAAAATGTTAATATTTTAAAAACCTAAAATCTGTTCAAGTTTCTAAATACAACGTCCTTCCTAAAATTTTCATCAAAAGCAGTATGAGCAAAGAGGTATCCTGTACTGTACCACAGGTTTTAATCAAACAAGCACTTAACCATTTGTTAAGAAAAAGTAACTTGGAGTTATATGTAATTATGTCACATTTACATCAATTAAATGAAAATAAATTTAACTAATAAATTGAATTTACTGTTCACATGCTTCATGGAATACATGCTTTCAGTTTTACAAATTGCTAATTAAAAACCTCATTAAAAAAACCACAAAAAACAAAAGCAAACACAAAACCTCACAAACAAATAAGCCTACCAAAAAAATTGAAAAAAACCAAAACAAACAAACAAACAATGAAACAAACAAACAAACCACACACACACAAAAAACCCCAAAATGACACACACACACAAACACCAAAACAAAAAAACCCCAAAATATCCCAAGACCAAAAACATATCTACAAATTTGGTCTTTAACAGAAACTTAAGATTACACTGCAAACTTTGGACAGCGCGGTAGAACGTAAAACTGCATTTTAACAGTGTATCTCTACCTACAAGAAACTGCTTCTAGAAACAATGTTACTTTTGAAAGACATTACATTGATTCTAAAGGGCTGCAGAACTAGAAAGGCTATAAAATATCAGGCGGCGCGATGAAGCTTTAATCTGATCTAATCTCCCTCCACATTATTTCACAGACTTCCACAATTCACACATTCTCTGTTTGTATTAAACAGATAATTAATCACCCATGTGGAAAGTGAAGTTGTAGTGCACAGACTGTCTATGTTATGGTAAATATGGCACCAATAGTCTAATTACTGTGTACAGTCACATCCCTGTGATTGCACAGTCAGTGGTTAGTAGAAGCAGAGCCTATGCCTTAATCTTCCAAGTAGAAACTTCACAGTGTTTCCATGTATTAAGAACTGATTTAAAAAAAAAAAAAAAAAAAAAAAAAAAAAAAAAAAAGCAGCTAAGTAGTTTTCAAGAGTTAATCACGAGTTTAATTTCATTTAAGAGTCTAGAAGATCCTTATACTTCATGAACTACAATTAATATATAACAATTAATATAATTATTTTTTTCTTTTAATACTTACAATTAGTACTTTTAAAGATTCAGACAGTATGGAACAAAAAATATTTTAAAAGAATACCACACATTTTTCATTTTTCTAACTGCTTTTCTAACAGCAGTTACTTTCTATAAAAAATTAAACATACCTATTTTTGTTTCTTTACAAAAATAATTTAAGATCTAATTACAAATGTTAAATGAAATTGTTTCCTTAGGAAATTATCTATACAGCCAGTTGTATATTACATGATCTGAATTAAAATGAAAAGATATCATTACAGAAATATAAATTTTCTGGCATCTCTAACTTGATTGATTTAATTTATTAGATGATGTATTAAGGAATAAGACTCCTTTTTAAGCATATGATGATGTCTTTATTTTAAGCAACATACATAAAATGCTAAATGTATTTTTACACTAAAGTAGTACAAAAAATAGTTACATTTTTGCCTAAAAATTTTGCAAACATCTTTCATCTAAAATACGTAAGTCTTTTACAGTGTTCAAAATATCAGCACTTCAGAACAGACTGCTTTAACATCTGCACATCACCAGGGTTTCCCCCAAGGATTTTTAAATGATGCCTGCCTGCGCTGAATAAAGTGCTAACTTGCACCTTGCATTTCAAACTGTGTCCTGAGCAGCCATCCAGTTGGTACAACACCAGCTGAATTCCCAGAGGTCACTGTTCAATCAGGCTTGACTGCAATTATCATGTCAATATTTTGTGCTCCGATATGCAGATATGCACACATGCAAACTGCATAATACCTTCTTCTCCATGGAATGTTGACTTATGTTCAACGTTCTGAGAATTTTTAATGAAACAGAATATTAAACTTTCATTAACTGAAGAAAATCACAATTATTTGACCTTAGTCAGAAAGGTTGTACACTTATGATCTATTATTCTGTCCAGTATATTGAGTGATAGTAACTGGGCAGTTCGTTGTATTTTGAATTCAGAGTGACAAAATGGTAATGACTTACATCTTGTTTACATCATTGTCCTCCTGTCATTGTGTTTCCTGTTAATTTGTAAAAATGTGTTTTAAGAAAGCTTCTGCACAATGTTTATCATCCCTTCAAAAAGATGCAAGATAACAGATTTTTATTTTTTTTCAATTAACATAGGCATCTATAGTGTTCATTCATACAGCATATTCACTTATCTTTCTACATAAAAAGTACTCACCATTTTCAGTAAATCTGCATATCAGTCAGTGAAGAATCTATGTCAGCCCGTTTATGTTTCTTCCACAATTTGCTATTCACAGGATGCTGGAAACCACAGCATAAGCTCCTGCAATTATCTTTCCAAACATTCTTCGGTTATTTTTGATGTCTTGCTTTTCAGCCATATTTTTGTCCATCTGTTCAACTTTAGACAGATGTAACTCCTCAGGAAGAACAGCAATAAAACTCTCAGTCACTGGCACTAACATTCAGGTTGCCACTATTTCTTAAGGGTTGCCTGAAATAAATCCATTCTTTGCCTTTGTTAAGACCTGAAATACACAGCACACTTGAAATTTAGATGTGGAAAAACCTCTGCATAAGGCAGGCTTGCCAAAGGTAACTATCTGTAAGGGTATAATCTTGCATAATACAATCCCCATGTACATCTACAAGTATTGTATCATGGCCACAGTTAGATCATTAATGAATCCTCCTACATCCCCTTTCCAGAAGAAAGGAAAAGAGTCAGCTAGAAGCCCTAGAGCAAAATTAGTCTGTTGACTTGTCAAGCTTCAATGTAGTATAGAAGGAAGAGTCTTAAAGCAGAGCTCCGAAGTTTGCAAAAATATTTCAAAACCTTCTGTACTCTCATCTGAACCCAACTCCATTTCAGTTTACACAGGCATTTACTTAATAAGGGTTATTTTCTAGCACCTTTTTTTAAATCATAAAAAAAGAACCTTTCAAAAAGCAGGAAACTAGAAATAGCATACTCTTTACATAATACTGAGATCAATAGTATTTAAAGTAGCTGAAAAGTATACTAATATGAGTAGTAGTTTTACAATGGCTTGTTTAAAATACCTGGAGGATTTTACATATCCCAAAGGCATTTCTCATTTGCACAGTAAAGATAATTTTTTGTTTATATCTGAATATTAAATTGGGAATATAGTTACAGTTACCCAGCAAGAACTGCAAAGACTGCTGAAAAGTATATCATTGGTGTATTAGAGGAATCAGCAACATAGCCATAAAAAAGTCCAAGTTACATTTTTACAATTTTAGGAGTGGAGAACTTCTATTTTGGGGCCATGAAAGCATTTCAAAACAACAGACAAATAATGGCAAGGTACTAGTAATTTCCCCGCTACGCCCCTCAAATTATATCTTTTATATTTTCCTGGTTTGTTTGGAAAAAGATACTATAAGGAATTGTCTAATGCTAAAAATATATACCTTTATGTAGAGTTAGTACTGCCCACTCAATTCTCCCTAATATGTATTTTCTTCATCACACATCTGTGGTCTAAGTTGTAAGGTTTTAAGTGAACATTTCATCCTGCACCTTTTTATTCTTGTCATGTAATCTCCTGAAGAAAAGCCTAGCTACCTCATTCACCAATTTAATGGCTGAAATCCACTTGATATTATTGTTTGATTCTTTATATATATATATGATCTAGGAGGGTATGCATGCCTGTATTTTTTTAGGTTCTGTCTGTTTCCATTACTTATCAGACTTACATGACCTCAGGCAGTCTCCAACAAAGATTTGGTGAGGAATGAAAGTTACTCAGTTGTGGAATTTTTGGTGGAAAAAGCACACTGGAAAATGAAGCTATGCAAATACTGGTGGTATCCATGTCAAGAAGAAACAAAAAAAGGGTTAAATCCATCCCATTCTGTTTGTGTCTATTTCAAAATCTCACAATAAGCACAAGCAAGACAGAAAAAGTTCTGAACTTGACTATAAGTGGGTCTCTGTTGTTCCTAATACAGATGAGAAGGAAAAAAAATTCTGTAAGACTTAAATGCTGTTTATCAGATTTTAGTGTAAATTTTCAATTTCCACCTCATCTGATAGAACTGTGTAAAATATAGAGAAATGGGCTGCAAGCAGCACAGATCCTCCCAAGTGACATGCTTCAGGAATCATCTTGCTTATAACAGTTATTTCATCATCCCATCTTTTAAACTCTTTAAACCCACATATTTTTCACAGATTAAAAAAGCCAAAAAATCTACTGTCCTGTAATTTTCTGGACAGCCACAGTGGTAGATAGCAGAATCCCTGGTAACCTAATCAATGTACTGGAACTAAGATAAACTGATACTAGCATAAGAAAAGGTAGGAATTAAGACAAAAACTTTTCTGATAGGACGAGAGTGTGAAGAGGTACAGTCATGAAACTGAAACTACTGAGGAAATCATTATGGAGAGTAATAACAGGAAAAGCTAAGACAGAATATATGGGATTGTAATTCGGTTGTGCAGAAGGTTCACGGGTAAAGCTGGGCTAGAAACTATTTCCAAAGCAGCAATTAGACCATTCTCAGGCAAAACAGATGAAGCTACATCATTTAAAGAGAAAAATACAACTATTGCTCCATCTGTCAAATCAAAGCAACCAAAAGTCCAAAGTTGGGATTAATAAAACTCCTAAACACTGAATGGACTTTATCCAAACCTATTCCAGGATTCTCAGGAGTAATGATAACAGCTAAAAAAGATGCTGTGGAAACAATTTCTTCTTTCTTAATTCCATAATTCAGAGAAACATAGAAAAGCTGTGATACACATGTATAGCCTGGAGTTCAAAAAAGTTCTAAAGCATTAGTCTAATTCTAAGAGTAGCCTTTATACAGTGCAAAACACATACAAAAAATTTCAGCTTATTATCTTGCTTTTGTGCATCAAGGTGGTATATAAGGGCACCATATTCATTGTATCAATAAGGTTAATACACAAAATCACCAATTTCTGTTCTAAATAAAACATAAAATAATTTAAAGGAAGGGACAACTATAAAGCATAAATATATTGTTAGTCATGAAAAATAATAAACAAAGAGGAGGGACTGTATCTTATATAGGCACACAGTTCAAGAACTCCAAATAATTAAATTATTTACCATTAATTAAATGTATGCTTTCTAACATTTCTATGCTTCAATTCATCCTAATATCCTGATTATTTTTATATGGAACATAAACAATATTAATAACCCTAAACACCTGCTTCTGCCTTCTTAAGCTTCAGGTAAAAGAATTACAATTTTCAACATTGTTCAGCTATCTATAAAATGTGGTTAGTACAATAAAGTTTTTTAATGTTTTCAATATAATTGTGCTTATATACATGTAATGTATGTTTACATATATTAAATTCACTATTTATATATTTTAAGCAGTTCTCTCATTTTTTATGTTTTATGAAGGAAGACAATTTCTACCACCAATGTCCTCATGAAAATATGACCAAGTTTTATTACGTAACAAATCATTATGATTTTGCATTTCAACATAAATGAAGGATGCTATGAATTTGTGCATCAGTCTCCATCATATACTAAAATTATTTCCCAAATCAAACACGAAAACAATAACAAAAATAGCATCCTGTCTAAACAGCCAAGCTACTACTCTCTGCAGTTAAGTGTCCCAGTACAAAGCCAGCAGTTACTTGATATCATTATTAGCAACCATATGTGAACCTCTCAGTAACAGCTTCTTAAAATAAGCTCTGTGTCCTTACACCATCACTGTCTTCCTCTAGATATGAATCCTTTAGAATATTAGCTCTAGTTATACAATCAAACTATATTTTTGGACAAAAATTCCAATTTTATGCCAGGCAAAACAGGGATCAACACTATAAAAAATAGCGACGGAGAGGGATTCTCATCAATACATATAAATATCTCAAAGGTGGATGTCAGGAGGATGGGGCCAGACTCTTTTCAGTGTTGTCTCAACATGAGACAGAAATTCTCTATGCGGAGGGTTGCAGAGCACTGAAACAGACTGCCCAGGGAGATTGTGAATTCTTCCTCTCTGGAGACATTCAAAACCTCCCTGGATACATTTCTGTGTCACCTGCTTTAGGTGACCCTGCCTCAGCAGACGGCCTGCACTAGACTATTTCCTGAGGTTCCTTCTAACCCTAACAATACCATGATTCTGTGAAATGCACTCCTAGCTAAAGAAGTTAATGCTGTATTTTCACAAGTGAAAGAACATGCACAGATGAAGTCCAGAAAGGAAAGATGTGAACAACATAACATGCCTTTTAAGATCAAAGCACTCAATGGAAACCCAAAGGAGCCAGTAACTCTCATGAATCTATAACAAGCTTCCCAAATAAAATTGGCATGCCGTTTTAAAAAGTTAAAATGCTTTTTTTTCTCTTTTAAAAAATCCTCTTTTTCATTTTAAGAGGGAACCCATGACACCCTAAGATAATTAAGTGTTTCAATTCTGAGAGCCAACTCACTCACATTCTCCTTATCTTTGACCTACAAAAGAATCTGAATTCATATATATTAGCATTCCAAACCAATCAACTGCATATTGTGATAATTAACTAACATTTACAGGGATCAGATAATAGTAAGTATCATGAAGAAATCCTCACCATTGCTATCCTCAGAGGAATAAGCTGCAGAAGGTAAGACCCTGCTTGTCTTTGTTAATGGAGATGGAAGCTCTTACAGTCAGGGTAAAGTTTCCCCCCAGAGGGTGGCTGGGCACTGGAACGGGTTCCCCAGGGAAGTGGTCACAGCACCAGACTAAGAGAGTCCAAGAAGCATTTGGAAAATGCTCTCTGGCACATGGTCTGACTCTCAGGGTGACATGTACAGAGCCAGGAGTAGGACTCAGTTATCGTAAACTCTTCCAACTCAGCATATTCTATGACCCTATGATAATTACCTCTTCTATTACCAAGTCTTCGCTTTTCACCTCCTCAAGAATTCAGAAAAACATAATTTATATATAAATGTTATCCAACAGCTTATGACACTAGAAAATTACCAGTTATCTTCCTCCTCCTGCTCTTTCAATAGGAAAACAAAATATTGCAGTACATCTATAATTTAAAAATTGTATTAAACTGCAGCACAGCACAGATTTTAAAATATGCTTCAACTTGCACCAAAAAAAGAGAAAATTTGCAATGTATTCTAGGCACTCTTGACAAAATTTAGCAATTAAAATTTTTAGCACATTTTTAGAACTCTACAATAGTTCTCAATTAGAAGGATAAAGAATATGATATCAGCAGGAGAGGCTGGTTTCTTTTTGGTTTTAGTAGCACGTAAAACCTTCAAAATCACCTTTCCACAACCAAGCTGACAGCTTGAGTATGATCTGGTTTTGACACGTGGAGATGATTCCAAAGAGACCACACAAATTCTTTATCAGTCTTAGAAATAGAAAAAAAAAAAAGAAGAAAAAACACGTTACATGTATAATGCCTTTTACAGACCAAAAAAAAAAAAAAAAAAAAAAAAAAAAAAAAAAGTTATACTGAGCATATTCAAAAGAAAATTGTCAAGAAAGCCCTGTTCTAGTGAGAACTCCCTGCAAGTCACTGTTCCATGAATGACAAAAACACAGCAAATGGTTCCCTTGAATAAAAAAAGTTATAGACATACAGAATTTTGAAGTAAAACAAATACCTACAATCAATATTAAAATAGTATGCAACACAACATATGGCAGCAGAAATTATATTATTCAAACAAGGCTGCCTTTGGCTCTATCTATTATTGTTACTGACAAAATTCCTATTAAACACTAAGCCTGGAATATCTGCTTCAACATTAAATTTTACCACACGCTGCTCTTATTTCAAAATATGCAATAAAAGTCTTCTAACACACACTCATCTAACCTGCAGCAGATAGAAATTTCTTAAAAAAACCTCAAGTGAGAGCAAGAAAACAAAGTTCTTTACAAACAGTCTTCATAAAGTTTGTGAAAACCAGATGTCAGCTAAAAGCTTTCCCACATTTGTATTTTCTACTACAGATTAGTTGTCATTTTTCACTGGTGCCGTCTTATTCCACTATGATTTTATTACTAGAAGCACCAATATTAGTTATTTTACAATCTAAACCCATGTGTTAATTATATAAAAATGTTAGGGGACAAAAATAAAATCCAGCAAAAATAAATACCAATAAGAAAATATGTCTACATAAACCATAGTCCAGACTAGGACGAAATCTACTGAAACATTCTAACATAAAATTAGGAACTAATAAGCCAAACCCATAATATCAGCTGCCAGGTCTATTTAGGCAAAAATAATTAGAGTGCAGCTAGTGTTTTGGAAATGGAGAATCATTTAGACTGGAAAAGATATTTATGGTCAAGGCATCCAAACAGTAACCTAACATTGCTACATCCACCACTAACCCCTACATGCCATATCTACATGGCTTTTAAATACCACCATGGATGGCAACTCCCCCACTTCCCTGAGCAGCCTATTCCAATGCCTGACAAGAAATTCCTTCTAGTGTCAAATCTAAATGATAACTAAATGATAAAAAACAAAGTGCCAAAAAGATCTTATAATTCAAGACCATTATCAGCTTATGCAAAACGCACTACATAAGAAAGAATTCATCTTTCTTAAAAGCAGAAAAATCTCAACTGTCTTTCACGGGTTGTGCACAGCTTTTAAAATGCTGACTGTGTTTCTTGAATTTCCAAACAAAATCAAACAATTAACAAAAAGTGTGTGCTGAAAGGAAAGAGAAACAAGATGTTTTTGAAACACTTGAAAAAACCACAATCCTTCTCTAACCAAATTGGGTTACTAGTGCAAGCACTCTTTTCAAAATCAAAAGTGACTCTGCTGCATGCAAACAAACAGTAACTAACTGGATTATTGTGTACTACATTCATTTTTGAAGAAAGGTAACACATAACCTGAACTGAACATGATATAAATAGCAACTCAAATGACTTTGCATCAGTATCCAGGTCTTTGTTCAGTACAAGTGACAAAAATAGGCTAACTTTCAGCTCAGAATTAAGCTAAAAGATAAACACTAAGCACCATATTAATTGGGTTACTAAGTAAAAAGAAAAAAAGTATAACATCTCATTTCCTGCTATCACCATACGCACTTACTACACTGAACTTTTATGTATCAGTGGGAAAGACTATAAAAAGTGTACACTTGTTTTATGTCCTCAAATGGTGTCTTTTTTAAAAGACACCACCTCCCAAAAACGCCTTGCCATGCTACCTGAAGTTACAGTATGTGTAGGCTGTGAATCAGGCATGACCTACAGCTTCTTCTCAGGCAGACACAGAATGAAAAATAAAAATATTTTTCAGATTTCAAAGAACTGCTGCAGGCTTCCAAAAAGCATTAGGATCTACACAGAAGCCAGATTCAGAGTAATTTCAACATCTAAAAAAAATGTTGTGCTCATGCTGGTAAGTCAGGGGGGAAAGCAAACAAAAAAACCCAAACACATAAAAAAACAAGCCACAAAGCTAAAGCTCTCTAAACAATAACAAAGAAAATGTAATTTAATTATTTCAAAGGACATTAAATCAGTAGTCCTTACTACTGAAATGACACTACTTTCACAGAATCAGCTAGGCTGGAAATAACCTCTGACATCATGAAGTCCAACCTATGACCAAACATCACTGTGTCATGGCACTGAGTGCCACATCCAGCCTTTCCTTAAACACCTTCAGGGACAGTGACTCCACCACCTCGTTGGACAGCCCATTCCAATGCCCAGTCACTCTTTCTGTGAAGAAACATCCTTCCTAATGTCCAACCTACACCGTTCCTGGCACAGCTTAAGCCGGTGTCCTCTTGTCCTGTCACTGGCTGCCCGTGAGAAGAAAAGGACCCCCACCTGGCTGCACCCTCATTTAAGGTAGTCATAGAGAGTTGTAAGGTCACTCCTCAGTCTCCTTTTCTCCAGGCCTCCTCAGCCACTCCTCACAGGACTTGTGTTCTAGACTCTTCACCAGCCTTGCTGCCTTTCAGTATAATAAAATCTTTGAATCATAATAACAGGAATAAACCATCTACTCCAATTTTACAGTAATTTTATTTCAAACTGCTCAGCTGATCAGAAATATGAAGAGCAGAAATGACATAATAATAGTGGTTGAGCATTTTTACGTATTTAATATAGAACTGTGTTTTATACTACACTACCATAATTCACTAAGAAATCAGTCTAAAAACTAATATAATCACAGACAAAGACCCTCTAACTCTCTAAAGTTAGAAAGTGGTACGTTTATTCACCGGCAGGTGGCATGGGAGTCATCTCCAAAAGGCATGGCCGCCCCAAACAAGGCTCTTTGCTCTCTATTTATTTTCCAAGATCTTACATACAATACATATGCATAACCCCAGCACCTCCCATCCCCATTCTGTATTCAAATGAGGCTATCAGTCCTTCACGCGTGTGCAATTCTTCTCTTGAATTGGGTCAGTGGTCTTATGGGATGAAGTCAGGAGAGTCTTCATCAGGTCTCTGTGACCCTCTGGCACAATCCAAGGTCCCCTGCTTCATGATTGATTGATATGAAGTTCAGGTGCTGGCCATTGTTCTTACTGGTTTCAATCTGTTCTTGTGACAGTTCACATACTCCACTTTTTTCTATAAACAAGCTCATAATATAACAGTTAGCTTTGGCTTAGGCATCTAATAATCATTAACCTACCATTTACTAAAAAAATGCGTCTAGCACTTAGCTAAAATCTTAACTCTTTAAAATCATAATTCATAAAGGTCACAAAATCATTACAGCAGAGAGAGAAAAGCCTAAATAGAAAAAAGAGCTAATAGTATTCTACCTGAAAACACTCAGGAATCTTGAGTCAAGCAAATAGCCAAAAGTTTCTTATGCTGATCGTTGACCTCACGAGCTATGTTTAGTTAGCTTTGTTTGCCTGTTTGAAGTCTTGGATCTGCTTAAAAGCATGCTTATAACTGTCTTGGTTTGAAAGACAGGTATCTGCTAGGGAGAGGCGGGGCCTCTCTAGGAATGGGGAATTCCAATCCCCTCCTTCTAAGTTACTATAATTTAGAAAATTATAGGGGGTTTTCAGGCAGAGGTATGGGGAAAGGAATAACAGTTCTTTACTAGTAAGTATAACAAGGCAAACAAACAACAAATACAATATTAGTAATAAAAACAGAACCAGGAACCTCGAGGGGCTTTGTCTCACAAAGCCTGGGGCAGTCTGATCTCTTGGGACTCTGAGAGCACCAAGCTGGAACGGTGGAAACTCCCAGGCTGGTCGCTGGAACAGCAGGATGTCCCCAGCAGGCAGTGAGGTGAGGGGCTACAGCATAGCACAAAGAGCAGCGCTGGAGAAGCCACGATGGCCGATGGCCAGATAGGGCTGGCCCAGCTCCAACAGGACAGGTGAAGGAGCTCAGAATTCCTGGGCACATGAGCAGATGATGGTAGACTTCCCAGGACTGGACCTTCTGTTGACAGTGGACTTCTGCAGCAAGCAGCAGTCTGGCTGTCCCCTCCAATGCCCAGAGCAAGAAAACACCCCCAGCTCCATCCTTTTCCTGCCTCAAAACTCACGTGATCTTCCCCCTCCTTTGTGCTGGTCAAGCACCAGTACTTAGTCTCTTAGCAACTTATGGGGAAAAATTCTCTAAGACAAAAAAAAGGAACAAACCTAAACCCCAACAGTAACTTTCCTCTTTACTGTCCTAAAACCAAACCACAGAAGAAGCTATTGGGTTTTCTGCTTATTCTTTTATATATTAAAAGATCTGAGACCCTTGGGCTTCCATATGACTCTAAGAAGCACTATCAAACACCATGAGACTTCCTACAAGCAGGGATGTCTGCTTGTCGTCCTACCATGCAGATTTGTATACATCTCAGATTCTAGCTGGAAAACAGTTTGAAGCATCCCAAGAACACAGAAGAGCACACAACTTTCAGATGAATACTTCTAAGCACAGCTTTCCCCTGTTACAAAAAGAAATGCCAAAAAAAGCCAAAAACCACAGCAATAGGTGTTGAATTGTTCCTAATGAACAAATATGCACTATATATATATGTACAATAAGAGGGAAGTCTTCATATTCCTCCCATAATTTCTGCTCAGAAATTGATTATATTATCAATTATATTGACAATATAAATACAAAATATAATTTTGCATTTATAGTAAAAATGTTCAACAAACATCCCTAATGAAAACACAAACACTCAGTTACAAACCATCTCTTTTAACTAAATAAGCAGGTCTATTTAACCTGTAACTATTCCACAGACTACTTGAAGTTGTCCAAAGAAGAGTAAAATCACCCACAAATTTGTACTAGTGTCACTGAAATTGCCACTCCTAAGTTCTGCAACACTTCTGTGCTAAAAGAACAGTAGATGAAACAACATTAAAAAAACTCATCCCGACTGTAAAATAAAAAATCTTCTCTGCAATAAGGAATATCGAATGGGCACTAAACAAACTTCAAAGAATCAGCTAGACAAAAGGGTAAATGTGTCCATTAAGCGATAAACAACAAAAACTACAACCACAAAATACAAACCAAAGCCTTCACAAATCCTATGGAAGAAAGTGAAAAGTCATTGGAATTTCCAAAACTGCAAAACAATGATATTTCAATATATGTTATTTATTTTTGATGATGACAAGTTAATATTTAAAGTTACTGCAGCAAACTATGAATGAGCACACACAGAACTATAAAGCAATGCTGCAATTTATCAAAATATATTCTAAACTAAATCATCATATGTTTTTCACTATGTACTCGATATGTACTTATGCTGGCTTGAAGGCAAAAACAGCGAGAGACTCCAAGTCAGAAAAAACAATTTAATAGGAGAGAAAAAAATAGGTAAATAAAATAAAACGCATGCAATAGTACAAAAGATCACTGACAGAGTCAGAATACAACCTGAAACCATGGTGGCAGCAGTCCAGATGAAGTGGTCTTGTTGAAGCAGTGTTCCCACAGAAAGGTCTGGTAGCTCTTGTCCTCTGGGAAATCCAGTGGGTAAGGCTGCCTGTGCTGTCCCAAATCCCAGATTATATCCAGGTGGGAATGCTTGGTTCCTCCCCCTGGGCAGAGCATCTCACAATGGGCTGATATCATTTTATCAGTCTTGCAATGGGTTCTTGATTGCCCATTCAACAGAGATAGCTCCTGGAGGGAGTTATCTATGAGTCATGCAGCAGGGCGTTGATGGGCCATTAACAGAAGATAGTCTGGAGGGAGGGGGCAAGGGAAACACTGCCCAACCTAGCTTCAACAGCTCATGTAGATGGTGATAGAATACATATTTTGGGCACACCTTACATTGTAACCTAGGACAGTACTTTAACTTCTCTAAATGCACACAAAACCAAGCAATGTCCTGCCTAAGTGCACTTCTGCCAAAAGAATAAGGACACAGATGTATGTTCAAATAATGTAAACCAGTAAAGAAAAAAAACCGGTCAAACAAACAAAAAATCACAGCTTCATCCAAAGTTAAAAATATATTTCACTTTGTTTCACAAAAACAAGGTTTACACAGAAATGCACAAAAATTTTCATTATGACAACAAAATACTACTAAGAAACTACTCAAGGAATGCTGAGTTACCATATGTGACTTTCTTATCTTTAAAATGCCAAATATTTTAATAGCTGTTTCATTTAAATCTCAGAAATATGATTAATTAAGTATTTTTTATAATGGAATGAGTATTAGTTAGAAATTATTAAGGTTTAAGATGAAAAGAAGTTTAAACAGCCTCTTTAAGCTCTTGGCAGAATTCATGGACTTGGTAAAGCTTTTCCCTGCATGGCCCTGGGAGCCAAACAATTTCTATGGAAAAAAGACTGCTTACACTGTCTGAAGTTGGCAGAGAAAAACACTGCAGCTGTCAGCGCCTGGGATGTATCAATCTTCAGCTTACCCAAAGAACATTCAGCCTACTCAAGTGCATGTTAACAGCTCAAGACGACAGCAAGAGTGTACCTTGAACAGCTGAGATCTTATATAAAGGCAGAATATAGATGTCATTTGAAAGCTAGCAAAAATTACTCATTACTTACAACATACCTAATGTCATATAAAGATGCTCACCCTGTAATCAAGTTTGCATGCAGGAACAAAAATACTCTGAAAAAAGAAGAGCACATTGTGTATTCCATGAAAAGTGGCATTTTTCCCCCCAGCCTACAGTGAAAAGTGATTGTAGTTCATCATACTGAAAGACAAACAGAAATGAAGACTACTTTAGGCTTTGAAAGTGCTCTTTGCAAAATATATTGGATTTTTTCTTGCTGATTTTAAACAGCAGCAAGCTCAGAAACACTGACAAAAGATAAGCCACTAACAAATGTTATATGGCATAGCTAGCTACAGCATGAGTATTTGCTTTCAAGTGAAGCTGTGAATTTATAAAACCTCAGCAGAAATCAAAAAACTAAGAATGCCTCCAACTTACAAGCAGGGAAAGACAAATATCCTTATTTAAAATATTTTATCTTCCTTTTGGAAGGGTGATTTGATATCACAAGTACGTAAAACAATATTAAATCAATATTGCAGTTATTTGTCTAATAGAAACTTAGAGCCATAGAATCTTGAATATTTTTATACCACTTTATCAAGGAGAATTAGCTGGCATCTTTCTTTTAAAGTAATGATACTGAAATTACTAAAGTAAAATTTTTAATTAGCAGCAAAACAAGTATCAAAAGCAGAAGCAGTATCTTTGTTCTTTTTTTTTTTACCTCACAGAAACTACACATTCATAACATTTTGGGTATTAAATTTACAAGTAAGTGCAGTATTTTGTTTAGATGTATATTATGCACTGTGTTGAGAACAAGGATAAACTGAAAAACTTACCCCCCTTTAACATAAATTCATACATCAAGCATCTTAGTTACCTGCAATTTGAAATCAGTACTCCTTTTGATGCTTCACTGTGTTTATTTCTAGGCATGTTAACTGCTGTTAAGGACTCCTATCATACCTTAAATCTTTACAGCATTACAAATTATTATTCACTTATTATTATTCATCTTCTCAAATCTGGAAGAGAATATCCACAGAGCAGAAAAGCAAAACATGAACCCCAAACTCTTTACACTCAATCCAAACAGCCTCTTCCCCACCCCTGCCTCTCCAATCATCACTACAGAAATACAGGACACAAACTCTCATTTTAGTTCTTTAATCAGTCCATACCCCAAGTGGGAAAATAACAGTTGCGAGGACAGAGGAAGCTATTGGTTTACTGTTAATTTTTAATAAGCACTCTATAATAATTACATACTTATAATTTTCTGTGTTATGAATTGAGTATTTCAAAACACAATTGTCAGGCTTGAAAAATTTGTATGGAAATCAAAACACTACAGGGCATGGGGAGTGAAGGGGGAACATACGAAATAACCTGGCTGGCTGGCATAAGCACTGAAAAACCTGCAAGAAAACTTCTATGGATTGTTCTGGGCTCCCCTAACACCTAGGATAGACTAGTACACTTCAAAATAAGCAGCTAAAGTCTCTTATCAAGACGACATATACAGTTCACATGCAAGTGACAAGAGTTGCTTCTTTCTTGATATCTCACAAGACTTTAAAACTTACAGTGCGGCATACAGTCAGTTCAGACTCTCTTGGCCCTACTGTGCCAGTGTTTCTTTGTGTTTTCCAATCACATATTACATTCCTAAATAAGAGTAGTCTCTTTACAACCAAGTCCTGCTGAGTAGTCACAACAAAAAATACTCTTACTCTTTGGAGAATCTATCTGTGTGGTGCTATGCTTTTCAATCTAAAAAGCCCCCAGAGATCAGTAACTCACAAGAAAACTTAGAACCTTAGACACATCAGGCTCTTAAATTAATACTGTGTTATTTTCAAGTTCACAGAAGTCACTCAGAGACACTGTTAACATCTAATTATCAAGTAGAAATACGTAAGAGGGCTGTAGGTGACTTGACCAGACAGACTGCTTTTTTTAAAAGACATCTTCAGCAGCGTACTTTTGCCTGTCGCCTCAATTCCTTGATGTTGCTGCATAAGTGAGACACAATCAACATGTAAATATATTATAGTAAAAAAAGAAAGAAAGTTTCATGTATATTCCACACATTATTTTCTATTCAAAGAAATTCCTGTTATCTTGGTACATATATCAAATGTATATTTCTTGCAAGAAATATACATTTGATTCAAAAAAGGGACAATGTAGAATACTGCTTTACTTACATTTGTGTGTATGTTTACACACACACCCCTTCATACACACACACACTCCCTTAGAAACTGAATCCTTACTCATTACTCTGCTGAATGCAAACAGGCATGATAAAAGTAATAAAGTGCTGTCATTGTTAAAATGTGGATGCCCTAGTAGCAGTCTAAGCAAAAATACCACCCAACTTACACTAAAAGATGCTGTTATTACACATGATTTAATCAGCAAACTCTCAGTCAGTTCATCAGCATAACAAAAAGACAGCAGTGCACTTAACTGAGTAATTTTATTATATATTCTTAATTGGCATAAATAACTGACTTATTGTGTCATCAACTGGCAGGAAATACAAGGTACTTCCTGGTCATGGCATAGTCAAAAAATGAACAACACTAAAGGCAGATCAGCACCATCACAGGAGGAAGGGACAAAAATAAACATCAATTCACTGGTAGACAGAACTTATTAGATAGACATGGACCTATTACACACAAGGCCACCCTCACTGAATAGCAAAAAGTAAATTATTTTCTTCTTCAGTGATCACACAGGATGCTCTGTTTCCCTTCATTCACTAGAACAGCCCTCTGCCAGCAGTTGCTTTTTTCAAAGTACTCAATACTCAAGACGTGGCACTTGCTGCATGTAGGAAATCTATTCAAAAAAGAGAAAATGTGAGAAATCAAAAGCTTTCTTTTAATCCCTTTCTAGGTCAAGGATAGGATAAGTGATCTGCCAGCTTTCATTTCAAGCTGTAACTTTCTACATTTACTTACTGCAATTAAAACTAACAGCGGTCATAGAAGTAATTTAGATGGAAAGTGCACAGAACTGGATAGGACATGAATTTTCTAAGTTGCATAACTGCTTCCTGTCAGCACCACAATTCTGAGAGTTATTGTAATAATTCCATCACTTATTTGAGAGCACAGGATAATTTAAAAGCTTCACCACAGCTCTCAGAGTTAGTTTTATTTAAATGTAATGCTCTGGATTAATATAACTATGACACACTTGTGATTTTTAATCCATTCATAAATAATTTTAGTTTATAGACAATAGAACCACATGTATGCACTTGGATATATTGCCTCTTTATTACCATGGCCAACCAAGTGCTATTGGGGTCCATTATTTCAACTGTGTCTGAAATGACATTGTAGTATTTTCCAAATCCTATAAAATTGTGGACAAATAGAATATTGCATACCTTTTAAGTTGTGAACTAAACTTCAAATAGTTGAAACAGTGCACACTCAGTAACAGCAAAGGACAAGAAGACTATTTGAAGTCCCTCTTCAAGAACAGCATACCTCCTTCCTAAGCCAAAATAATTAGATGGGAAAACTAGACCAGCTACACGCAGTCATTCTCCTTCATGTTGAATCTGTAACAACATGGTAAACATAGACATAAAAGTATGTTCTAGAGGCCTCCCCAGTGCATTTGGAAAAATTACAAGAGCCTAATGTCTGCACATAAAATGCAACTTCCTTTACTGACAAAAGCAGTAGTTTGTTGTTCCCTTAACTGGTATTTTTTGCACTCATGTCTATCTTAGGGCAGTCAGACAATGACTGGAGGAAAGGGAATTTCATGTCATTTTAAAAAAAGGGTAAAAAGAACCATGGGAACCACCAATCTGCAAGCCATAGTGCCCAGTAAAATCATAGAACAGGTCCTCCTATTATGTGCTATGTGTCTTAGGTTACAATGTTAAGATGTAAACAAAAGTATATATTTTATTACCATCTTCATAAGTTGTTAAACCAGGTGTGGCGGTGCTCCTTATCTCCTCCAGACTCATGCCTGATAACTCCCGCCAGGGGCTATCTTCTGCTAATGGGCAATCAAGGTCTCACTGCATGACTCAAGAATTACATAATTTCATTGTGAGAAGCTCCGCCCAGGGGCACGAATCAAGCATTCTTACCTAGATATAATCTGAGACTTGGAACACCAAGGCCAGCCCCACCTACTGTATTCCCAGAGGACAAGAGCTACATAACCTGGAATTTAAGAGAAAGACCAGACCCTTCAACAGGATCACTGCTTCAACAGAAACACATCTACCCTTGAATCAGACTGCTACCAAGAGCCTGACCAATACGGTGTCAGGCTGTATCCTGACTCTGCCATTCTTTCTGTACGATTGCACTTATTTTAATTTTACTACTAAATTGTAGTTCTGACTTGGAATCTCTCAATGGTTTGCTTTCAAACCAGTACACTATGACAAGTCGCATGGATGACAAGAAAGTACTTGGATACAGGCAACATACTTCACCAAGGGCAAGCCAAGCCTGATAATCTAATGGTCCTAAAAATTGAGTGATTAAATCAGTGCATAAATGAAGAGCTATGGATGTCACCTAGCTACACTTCCATAAAGCCTTTGATACAGTCTCCCACAACATTCTTGCCATTTCACTACTGAGCTAATGGGTTTGATGGATGGATTATTAGATGAATAAGGAATGGGCTCTATGTCCCTTTCCAGAATGTTACAGTTAACAGCTCTGCGTCCACATGGAAACCAATCGTAAGTGGTGTTCCACCAGGGCTCATCCTGAAACTGGTACTGTTTAGTATCTTCCTAATTACATCTTCATGATATAAACAGTCCCAAGCCGATCACTGCAGTTTCTATACCAATAGGAAGGGATGCCATCCAGAAGGAATGACATCAGCTGGCTTGAAAATCTAAGCTGAAACAAGACGAAGTGCAAGGTCTTGCACCGGGGTAGGGTAAAGCCTATTATCAATACAGACTGTGGGATGAATTTATTGAGAGGAGTACTGTGGAAAAGGACTTGCCTGGACTGCTGGACAAAATGCTAAACATGAACCAACAGCACACACTTGCACACCAGAAAGCCAACTGTATCCTGGGCCTACCAGGTCGCAGGAGACAACTCTCCCTCTCCCATCTGCTGTTGTGAGACCCGACCTGGCGTACTGTGTCCAGCTCTGTGGACCCCAGCACCAGAAAGACATGGCCATATCAGCACAGTCCATAGCAGGGCCACAAAACTGACCAGAGGCATGAAACACCTTTCCTGTGAAAACAGGATGACAGAGTTGGGTTTGTGCCTGGAAAATGTGCACAAGGGTCCTGACTGTAGCCTTTCAATACCTAAAGGGCACTTCTAAGAAAGACAAACTTTATCAATGTCTCAAGTAACAGACGAAGGTTCACCAGTTTTAAACTGTACCCCTTTTAATTTAAAAATATTTAATTTTGGATTAACTATAGATTCAGATTGAACATAAGGAAAGTGCAGACCACAAGGTGGTGTGGCAATGGAAGAAGATTGTAGATCCCCCACCACTGAAGTGTTCAAAGACATTTTGGGTAGGCTTTTAAGCAACATGATCTACTGAAAGACATTCCTGGCCAGGGAGGCTGGACTAGGTGATCTTTAAAGGCCCTTCCAACCAAGCTATTCTATGACTCCGTAATCTCTACATCAAATTTTAAATTCCCACTAACATGCCGGGCCAATCCGAAATATTCACACATAGATATACCGTGAACAAGGAGTTATTTTATGAAACACAAAAATATACTTTTTTTTTAAAAAAAAATCACTTCTAGTTCATCTTCAGTTTTACTTCTATATTTTAAACCAGTATTTTTCAAAAGGTACAAAAAATTTACCACACTTAACTAAAATTCATCAGAAGTGGAAAAAAAAAAAGTAGAAAGAAATAAACTTAGGTATTCAACAACACTACTTCTGTATATAATACAAAAAGAGTAAGGCTTTTATTAACAACAACTGTACTAATCAGACTCATGTGATTTACATTCCTTATGGCAAAATATAAGAGTATAAAATAACAAGAAAACCACCCACAGCACTAAACAGCTGGCATCCCTTGGCACCAATAAATATGTGGTCTTGGCTTAATCACTAATAAAAGAAATTAGCATTTAATGAATGGAAGCACTAAACACTTTGCTCCACTTCAAAAGAACAGTATGGATATCAACCATCTAGAAGAAATACTGAAACACTCAAATTCTCATACTGGTAGTTTACAAAAATTTCAATTGGGTCACAAAGTTGGTTGGATAAGAACAAAGTTGACACAAAAATACAACACCACGAAAGAACTATGTCTCAGTGTTCTGGTTTTTTGAGGTTTTAAAATTTCTTGCTACTTTCAGTTCTCAGATATTGATTTAAAAACATTTCTAATATGAATAATGCAGAATTAAAATACATCTGCAATATCTAGTCATCTATTAAGAAGCAACACAATGTCTTGGTGTGTTAATGTACTTCTCATGTTTGCTTGTAAATAAAGGAGGGGGGGTTAAAACTTGATATAAATCAATAGTTTCATGGCTACATTATTTTCACTGGGTGTGCTGGATATTAAATTGGTCCAGAATGAATAAATGCACCCGTTTTTACACATAATGAAATATTTTCTGTTATCAGCACTAATGATGGCAAATAGAATGTTTTACAATTCTCCCTGGAACAGAAAGTGATCAAACCTAAACAGTTCCCCTGCCCACAGATAACTGTCCTTTTTCTTCAAGCACACTATAAAACAGGACATGAAGACCAAAATGGATCTATGCATAGCTTTTCACAATAAGGAGGAAACACAGCGTGAAACAAGGCAAGACGCAATAGAAATCCCTGCCACTCCACTTCCCACAAAGTAGCAGCCATCTCTCTCGATCTTCTTTTACCCAAAAATGCCAAGAGATATATGTAGTCCACTCTTCAAGATTTCTTTCCAATCCTGGGTATTGAAGAGAAGCAAATGCAGCAGCAGCTACTGGAAGATCTCTTTATTCCTCATTTGTATTCAGCATCTTCGGACAAAAGTGCTGAAATGCTACCAGTGATTCTGCTACAGCAGAACCTTTAACAGATTACTGATCAGTTCCTAACTTTTTGATTAATGGTGAACTCTCTATTTTTCAGTGGATAAACCACATTTGTAAATTGAGAACCATACACAGTATGGTTTCTTTGACTAAACAGTATGGTCTGCAGACTACTGCCAGTTGGCAGATTGTATTTTTGGGCTGTGCAGAGTACCATGTAATGGCATACATAATTCCCAACACAGAAAATGAGTAGGCATTATAACTATGACTGACAGAAAAGGCCCATGAGCTACAGAAGATAACACTAACAAGACCTCCCTAAAAACAATACATGTATTTTTATGCAAGAAAGAAAGAAAGAAAGAAAAAAATAAAAATAAAAAAAAAATAAAAAGAAAAAAAAAAGAGTAGGTCAGCTTGATAGAACCACAAAGTTAGGAAAAAAAAGTCCTCAGTAAGGAAAACACTATCATTTTAGCAACCAGACATGCCACATTACCTTTGAAATCAAAAAGCTGCAATGAGTAGAATGAGGACTGATGGTGTCTTGGTTTTTTTGAAACTAATAATGGGTAAATTGTAAAGACACTTGCTTGAATTCAAACCAGCATTTTTGATGAATAGAGGCATCCTAGGCTGGTAAATATAAAATTGAGCTAAACAACTCAAACTTGTCCTGTGAGTATCACCAATAGCATAAGTAAAACCAGATGATAATGTGCTTGCTTCTTCCAACTTTCTGTATTACTATCAATAAATGACACTGTTCAACATGGAAAATCCAGTCCAGAATCACTGTCTTGTTCTAAGCAAGGATGTAGATTCTCATCACAGAATACCTGAAAGAACTATTCCTATCTTTTCAGTTACAGAATAGGGGGGCATGAAATTGTCTATCCCAGAAAGAGGTCAAGAGCTAGGACATCAAACACCAATTTAGCAATGCACATTATTTTACACCAAATGAACAGTCCTTCACCACAAGAGGCTTCCCTACAGGACACCAAGGAATATGCTATAAATCTCTATAGACCAAAAAGGGTTTAAAGAAATAAACAAGACTAAAGAGAAAGCACATAAAACTAAAGAAAGTAATCTGGTTCAGAAACTCCACCTGTAAAATGAGCTTCCAGAGATATACCATCCCTCTTACAAAAAAACCCAATAAAAATCAAAACAAGCACAAGAAAAAAAACCAGAAACAAACAAACCAGACTAATTTCCTATAGCAGGAGCCACTGTATTTTGCAAAAACAGCATATGCAACTGCTCCACCCCCAAAATACATAACCACAAGGGAAAACAAGATGGAGGGGAAACACAAGCCAGATCTTTTAAACAGTAAGGAAAACCAAAAACTCTCAAGACTAATAAGAACATAGGTACTGAAGATCTTGATATTTTGAGGTGGTAGGCAGCAGCATAAAACCCTGAAAAAGAATGCAGCAGTTAACACAAGTAATAGAGACAAGATGTCACATGACTTGCTATTTGACCTTCATTTTTCCACTGCCCTCCAACAACATCGAGCCCATCACAGACATGTAACAAGGTGCCAAAGATAACAAGAAATTTAAAAATAAAAAACCATTTTCTGTTTCTATTTAAAAATAAAAAACTGTTTCTGTTTCAGTTGTTTTCAAGAACCATAATTCAAGAACCATTTATTTCTCAATTAATTCTCAAATAAAATAATAAGAGGAGCCACTGAAATGAAAAATAATTACAAAATATCTTACTGCAGATACAACCCTAATTTTCCCAAAAGAGGATACTGTAGAGGTACACCTCTGAGGCTTCTCAGTAGACAATCTGGGAGCTTTGGACTATTTTCTTGATTTGGCTTTCTCATTTTTTGCAAATTCCACCACAGAACTGATGTTAATGTCAGTTTTCACAGAGTGACTGCAACAAAATTGTGCTTTTAACAGGCCCTACTCCAAGATCTTGCTTACTATGATGGACACTCCTACAATGGTTTGAGGGGTTTTAAAATAAATATCAAATACTACCAACCTAAGATGCAGAAGTCAAGACTTAGTAGTAGAACCTCAGCTTTAGAAAATCATCAAAAAATGAATGTAAAAAAAATAAAGTAAGTATTAAAAACACTATATATAACTCTTGTAGGCACCTTTATTTTGTGGGAATTGTTACTGTAAAAGAAAAAAATAAATGTTCTTCTAATAAATTCTGAATATAAAGGCCACATTCCTGGATGACTAAAAGAGTCAGGTTCTCCAGAATTCTGTCACAGAAAAGAAACAACACCCAGAAGTAGATGCCTGGAATACCTGAGGTTAGAGCAACGCTATCATGCTCAATTCTTCCACTAAGACTCAGGAGCTTCACTAGACAACGAAGGTTCCCATGTATTTAGACAACAGACCCCTTTATCAACAGGTACCAGTTCCCAGAAGAGACTTCAATTCAGAAGTGCAGTTTATATGACAGTGAATATAATAGTCCAAGAAGGTGTGTAGAAGAGAAACATGCTGTAATTTATTCAGATACCAAATCACTTTTGGATACATACATCTGTTTGCTAAAACTGTTCTGTTTAGAACCAACCAAAACCTTAGCCTCAACTATAATATAAATGTCTTTTTTCCTTGGGGGAAAAAAGTATCCAAAAGGTTAATACCTCAACAGATACTTAAGACTAATCATTTAGTTGTGGTACACCCTTGAACTATTAAACTAGATTTCAGCTGGGAAGGTTTTTTTGGAAATGCAGTTTATAAGTCTGGAGAAGGAAAAAAGGAAAAGAAAAAAGGAAAAGGAAAACAGGAAAAAAGGAAAACAGGAAAAAAGGAAAACAGGAAAAAAGGAAAACAGGAAAAAAGGAAAACAGGAAAAAAGGGACAAGGACTTTGGCAATTTTATCCAATTGCTGGATGAAAAGTTAACACCCTCTCACTAACATCTTTTATAAAGACATTTACACAACTTTTCTATCCAAAATGCCTGCTAAGAAAGAGATAACACTACCCAAAAGCATAGAGCAGAAGACAAAGGAAATCTCAACAGAAACTGAAACTCTTCTATCGTGATACACCTCCACAGGTTGTCCGGAGGGGTTGCAGTCTCCAGAAATGGAAATACTCAAAAGTTAAGTAGGCACTTGTCGTGGGCTTTCCCCGACATTCAGGTGGTTTTAAAGTCTTTTGCCCTCTGCAAAGCTCTGTGCCAACTGGAAGAAAGAGACGGAGTCTTCAGGTTCTGAATTTTCAAGGCTGCATGCTTCGTTTATTGTTCTTATCTTACAATTTTCTCCGTGCCCCATGAAAGATGTTTGCAGCTGCTCGGGCTCCGACTCTGACTCCTCCCGACTCCCCCCGAACTGGGCTGTCGTTATCTTTTATACTAATTGCTACGTATTCTTTATTTATTATTACTTGCCAATGTCTATCACTTATACTAAACAGGTCATCTCTACTCTGACCCAATCTCTTTAAACTACTTTGTGCCACCGTCACAGCTGAAATGGAGTGAGGGAAGAAGAAAGAAGAAGCAGGAGACAACACCCCAAATCCTCCATCTTGCCCCCATTCACTTCAATGCTAGAAACCTAAATTTACTGGTTTTTCACCCTGTGGTAAGCTAAACTACTATTTTTCACACTCTTGTGGCCTGTAATTCATCTCTCAGTGTTGGAAGTCTCTCCCATGGACTGAGATCAAAGCCAATGTCCCTCTGAGCTCTGGCCAGGGTCCCAGACCCCCCTGTCCAGGCCCCTGACCCTCCAGGGCAGCCAAAGGAATGCCCTGGACTCCAACAGGCACTGTCCTGGACAATCTGTTCTAGGGTGGGATGCAATAGATGCTCTCAAGAATCCCCTTCCAACCTAAATGGTTTCACAATTCTGATTAACAAAACCTGCAAATATTAAGAGGTAGCACAGAAACAAATGTTCTTAAATCTAAAGGAAATTAAATAAACCACAGCAGATGAAATTAAATTATGCTAAAGAAATTAGCTGGTCAGCAACAACTTTGTATTTCAACTATGAAGCTGCTAGAAAAACCAACATTAACATTACCCCTATGAATTTATGCTTTCAAATTACATGTTTTTTGCACAAAGTTTTCATACGAAATATGACCTTAAGATGGACTAACCATCTACAAATAATTTCATCAGTTGACTTTCAAATCACTTGAAGAATCTTTCTGAAGTCAATTCAGTAAATCAGGCTATTTTAGTTCCCACTCAAATTCAGAATATCTTCACAAAACTTTATTTACAAAGTTAATTGCTTTAGATAAATGCAATACTGAAAAAGCTGCCTAACTGATGAGGCTAGCACCTCTTTTACTTATTAAAATCTGGCTTCCCCCTTCTTTATGTAACATATGCGTGCTTAAACCTGTCAAATGTATTGATGGATTAGTAAAATAGTAAAGCATGTAGATGTCTACACTGCATCACTTTCAGAGAATCTATAAGTAGAGATTGCTGCTTCACTTTCTTTTTTATTTTATTAATAGTCTGAAATAAATCCTGAACACATGCATCCCCTGTCCTTAGAAGAATGGTAGGTATTGGACTCTACCTAGAGCTGGAGAGATTACTGCAGGACACCAACTGGGTTCTGTTTTCAAAAACAGGACTGGTTTTGTTGAAAAAAACAAAAAAAACCTTTTCAAAAAACGGGGTTTTTTTAAGCAGTAACTGTCTTCCTGTTCTTTTTTTTTGCCTGCTTTCCTCACAGAAAGCTGTCTGATCTGATAGAAGACAAAGATCCAAGACTGGCAAGATAATATGCAAGAAACTTAAAATACATTTCAATATGTATTCACATATGGAATGTGATCATCAAGGAACAAGTAGAAATGCACATGTAATTGAACTTAATCTAAAGGGGAAATCAGATGCTTAACTACAATTCATGCACATCAAGTTATCAAAGCAATTAGAAATTCATATTTGTACTGTTTCTTCGAAGTTTCCAGTATGTATAAGGTTCAAAAACACATGTTACAAGGTTTTAGTAATAAGTAATTTATGTTCAGCTAGCAAATAAGCAAGAGCACAGGGCTTCCTTCTTCCTCCACCAAATTTTGTCTGATAGCACACATCTGCATAGGAATAGTAAACTGTATCATTTTAGAGTTTCCTTAACTTCTCTCACAAGACACTGAAGATATCCCCAAAGCATTTAGCATTGTTCAGCTTTTCCAAACAGAAAATTTTCACTGACAGCTCCTTCTCCCCACAGATGTCCTATGCAAAACGTTTTGTCAAGAAGTCTTGATTTTATCCAGGGCAGGAATCCAACACCAACTGTCACGTGTATCAATGCTTCTTGAAGCAGGGAGCCTCTGCTTTCAGACGGATGCTTTCTTCTGATGGCTTCATCAGCCCAGGCCTTCAAGGTTTAACCAGACCACATCCCATGTGAAAATACTGTTCTGGATACCTGCAGCATTAGGTGTCACTTCCACTCTGCCATATACTTTTGGTGTAATCGATGTGTTTGGCAGAGAATTTTCCCTGTTTTCTAGAACAAGACCTCACATTACCAACGTTTTTATATTTTTAATAAATACACCTAACTCTCAGCAATGAACGACCAACTGGAAAAAAGGAAGGAAGTGTATCTATGGAGGGAGGCCACAGGGCAAGACACAGAGGAGGAACTTTTTAAAGTACACCCATAATTACTCATTAAGCCCTCCCCTCCCAGAAACAACTTGGCTATATTTAATCCCGATGCAAGGTTGGGGGAGAGACGAAGTTACCTCGAAAGGTTCCTTCAAGACTTAAAACGCCCTAAAACCCCTCTGCCTGTTCATTTTCCCCCTAAACTGCACAAGGCACTACCTCGGGACTTCTGCCATTTCATTTCAAGCGAACAGTGGCTTCTGAAAGGGTAAACAAAACAGCTTCGGGACAGGTGATTTCATACAGGGCAAGAGCCCAGGCCCGATTTAATCCATGTCTCGGAGGCGCCGGGCGGCCCCGGTCCTGCTCCTCCTCCTTGCTTTCCGGGAGCGGGACGCGAACCCGTGGGCCCAAACGGGACGCGCCCGCCCGGCCCCGGGCCGACCCTCGCCCCGCGCTCAGGTACCTGGCAGCGGCTCAGCTGCTCCGCCAGACCCCGCAGCTCCTCCTGCAGCTCTGCCACCCGCTGCGTCGCCGCTTCCAAACCCCTCCAAGCCATCGCCGAAAGCCTCTCGCCACTCCTTCTGCGGGGACGGCGAGAGGAGAGGAGGGTCCGCGCGCGGCGGAGCGGGCTCAGGCAGCACCCCCCCGCCTCCCCGCCGCCCGCGCTCGGGGGAAAGAACCTACGCCGTGAACCACACAAATGAAAACTTTCCGCCGCACTCACGGCGCGGGCGAGCGCCGGAAACCGTAGGGAAGAAAGAGGACGCGGTGCAATGACGTCACAGCGCAACCTCTGCCCCGACGAGGAGAATTTGAATTCGCCCGCCCGAGGCGCGGGGCCGCGCACGCGCCGTGAGGTGCCGGAGGGGGCGGGTGGCAGCGCGAGGCGGTGCGCTTCCAGGGAACGGCACGCCTTCTTCAAGGGCTACGAGCGGCTGCTGTCCTGCAAAGGCACTGAGCGAAGGATGTTGGAAATGCCTGGGAATCCAGCGGATCCCTGCCCTTGCTCAGCCATAGGAGCACCTGAATCCCGCCGCTGTTTAGACGGTAGATGTTTACATGTGAACCGTACAGGTCAGACTGACAGAATGGGTCAGGCTGGAAGGGACCACAGCGGGCAATCGGGTCCAGCCTCCCTGCTCAGGCAGGGTCATCCCAGAGCACGGGATCCTTCTTGAATATCCCCGGTGAGCGACAATTCCACAGCCTCTCTGGGCAATCAGTTCCAGTGCCTGGCTACTGCACAGTAAGGAAGTTCCTCCTCGTGATCAGGTGGAGCTTCCTGCGCATCAGGTTTTGCCCATTGCCTCTAATCCTGTTGCTAGGCACCACCGAGCAGAACCTGGATCCATCTGCTGGCACCATCCCTTCAGAACACTTTTACACGTTGGTGGGGTAATGAGATGTTTTCTGGATGTTCTGCGAGGTGCTGAGGTTCCAGCATACCTGAGTCAAATGTCTCATGCCTTTTCCTCGTTGTTTGTTTTTTTCTTTTTTCTCTGAATTAAATAATAACAGTTGCAAGACAAGAGTCAGAGACCTAGGTTTAGGTTAGGTCTTCATAGCGGTTTTGGGATGCATGAGCAACACTTATTTCTCCGACAGGAAGTTTTTCCTATCTATCGCTTCCGGAGTTGGGTTTCAGAGCCTACAACTGAAGGCAAAGGAAAGCTTCAAAGATCTAACCCTTACAAATATGTGAAATACTTAAGCTGGTGCCACTATGTAAATGTACTCTGTTTAAGATCCATATATGCAGAGTACCTGGTTTTATAATAAAGGGTTAAACAGCATTGCCAAAGCAAATTGTTGTGTAGCCCACATGGGAAGAAAAATACTCATAAAAAACATAGACTTTCCCCCAAACAAATGGAGAAAGGTTGAAACATATTCAGAATATAATTTAGCCTGAAAATTTCATTTCACCAGTATGTCAGTACTTACATCAGTATCTTACTAGAGGAATATTATACCTGTTTTTAAAGAGAAGTATAATTTCTTTTCCTCACCATTGTAACTTACTGAAACTCATATAGTTTCTGGAAAAGTTGCCCTGTGACAAGAAATAAAACTCCACTGATGTCCAAGAGTCCTTCTAAGAAGAAGAGAGTGGCTATAGTACTCAATGCCAAGATTTCTTACATAATCTTTCAATTACATTTTTTACTATTACTGCAAGTATATAATCTGCACAATTATGAATGTAAATGTAAAGGTGAGAGACTGCATTTGAGTCTTCTCTGTCCAGTTATATGGAGATTTAAGTAGATTCAACAATTACTGGATCAATACCACATCTCTCCTTAGAACATCCTGTATATTTTATAGTTCCTCACTCATTGTGTATTGTATCATCTCATATTTGTGATCTTGCACTTCCTGTCATTTATCTTTGTGTGTTATTAAATGTTCATATGACCATTATGTCAATTCTAACATGTTTACATTTTAAACTTTTTCTTTGCTTTTAGGATCTCCTAGTTCTCTTCTACCATAAGTTATCCAGTCACTATGATTCTATGGAGCCTTCACTTTTTCCACATCCCTGCCTTTTAATAACTGCCTTTTTTGCTTTTCATCTGTTTCTAAATATTTTTATCATTGTCCCCTTGACCATTTGTTCCCTATTACACTTGGGCAACAAGGAGGTAACCATACTTGTAAAACAGTGTGCTTAGTTTAACTTCTGAATAACTACAATGACTAAACAGGATTTAAAAACGTTTTCCAAGTACAAGGTCATTCAAAGTTGAGCTGAGAAGATTCAGTTATTACAGGGGCTAGGCTGAAAGCTTGACAGAACACAAAACAAACTACTGCAATACCCTACAACTTTAGAAGCTTAAAAGAGGAATTATGTACTTACTATTTGTGTAGACACAACACGTTACCGTAATGAACACAAAAGTAACACTACCCCATAGCAAGATACTTATTTTAAGGATGTAATATTTTGTATATCATTTAACAAATATCACATTTGTTTTCCTGCTGTTTCATAAGCTTATTCTCTATAATAAAGTTTCTAGATATTAACCCAAACAATATTCATGATGATTTTTAGAATATTTGAGAAAATTTAAAATGTGGAGTTGGCAAGTTTTAGTGAACTGGGAGACATTGACTTGTATCAGAGTATTTTGTACATTATATTTCTCCCAGATCTTCATTTTTACAGTTAACAAATCCATGAGACTGTTAGGCTAAATTCTTCCAAAACTATTTTTCCTTTGGATTTTACTTGTATAAAATTAAACAACATCTATTAGAAATACATTGCACTACTGAAACCTATTTGTTATGGCTTTTACTCACTTACAGTTCCTGTGAACGTTACACAAATACAAGGAATCCCCAAGTTGCTTTGGTGACAGAAGCAAAAAATATTTTTTGTTTGGATTTCTTTTTGCCCTTGGAAATTCCACATCTTTCTTTGAAACATATTCATATTACAAACATGTTGCATTTATTCCTGATCAGATAACTTCTTTTTTTCTGATTGTATATTTCTTTTCCTTATGTTAATGTGAAATAAAAATTTACTCCATCCATTGTAGCAATCCCAAATACCTAGGTAATAGAAGTAGAGACATGTTGAGTACATAATAGAACATTTTCATTTTCCTTTAAACAAAAAATGTCCTTAATAGCCTGATTTTAATCAAAAGTGTTAAAACGTTACACTAATGAATTTGTATTTCTCCTTGGATTTTTATGTTGACTCTTCATGTTTGTTACCAGTAGTTTGCTAGGAAACAGCATCATTAAACAGGTATTTTCTGAAAAATGTTTGTCAGCTACAGTGAACAAAAGAAGTCAAAATTGCTGAAATTATTTCTAGCTGTTTCTGGCAATGTCCTCAATACTTCAGTGATTTGTATGTTTCTCAAGTGTTGCGTCCTGTGGCAATAGTATCCAGGAAGGTTACAACCACCAGCAGGGAAACAGACGAGACAAGTCTCTGTTGTTAAGCGCGAGAATCCATTTATTCCCCCCTACCACGGGCTGGGGAGGGGGTGAGAGCGAAGAGGGGTGAAGATGAGGAGGGTGAGAAGGGGCAGGGCTGTGGGGTTTATTGGGTATTTTAGGGGAGGAGTCCTAGGCTTAGGTCAAAGGGGGTGATCAGACTTCAGCCTCCTCAAAACAGGACTCCACACTCAAGAACATATTAAAACCCTAGAAATATGTTCAATCTTGTTTAGACAATTAATTCAGAACATACTTGCTTCCAGTAAAAGTTTCTGGAGGTTTTGTGATGTAGGTTTGAGTTTGGGTTGATTTGGTGGTTTTTGCTTGTGTCTTAATTCAGGGCTGGAGGGGGACATTCTTTCCACTTCTGTGACAGCTGTATATAATAACATGATTATGGTCATGGACAGAACAGGGATATGAAAGTGGAAAGGTCTGTAAGGAGAAGTAGTATCTGATATTGGATCATCTGCCATAACCAAGAGAACAGACAGACCATTTGGTTGTAAAAAAAAAAAGGTGAAAAAAGCATTTGACCAAACTTACACTTTTGGTTCCCAGCTGCTTGTAATAAAAAGTACTACTTCAGACCTCATTTCTACCACTGTAACGTATTCATATTGAATTAGCTGATTCTGAAAAAGGTCAGCATGGAAGCCTAGATTCACTGATGTACAGGCCTGGAGTTCTACCATTAGCACGAGTCACTTTTCACTTGGTGAAAAGAAAGTGCCATCTTATTCTCATAAGCAGAGAGTAAGATAGCAGAGGTCTGATTTGCACCTGAAAAGGCAAGAGGTAGAATCAAAATATATCAATTTTATTGCTTTCATTTACTAAAGCATACTTTTTGCATACTTTTCTACTGCACACTATGCCTTGCTTATGGGCTGGGTAAACATCAGTCAAAGTTTTCATACGAAATACAGGTTACACTCCCCAGAAGAGCTACATCATGATGCCAGAGGAGTCTGTAACCTGATCCTGTTCCACTTACCTTTGCCATGGAGAAGGCTTCATTTTTTGTGGTCTTTTAAATGAGGTCACAGACCTGGGCACTACAGCCTCCAAGGCAATGAAAAATACAAGCCACTGATAACAAAGCAGGACATGTCAGCTGAATCAAGTGCAGAGGGAGGAGGTGATTAACAGTGTCCTGGATGAAGTCTTCCCCACCCCATAGCACCTGCCAGCAATGGGAGGCCGAGAGGGAGGGGCAGACAGCTGAAGGTCATTAAGAGAGGGAAGCAGATTCCAGGGCGGCTGTCCTGGCAGAGGCATATTGGGTTTGTGTTGTAGTGAACTGAATAGATGGGTTTAGCTGAGCATTGGGAGTTGATTCTTTCATTGTTAATTTGTTTCTTAATGAAATTGAACCCCAGAAAGGAGTTGAGCTTTGACCTTGCATGTGGTGTGTAGCCAGTATCGTACACTAACTGGGAGAGGCTCCTGGTTATGGAAGGGTTGCATGGAAAATGAAGAGCTGAGTTTCATCACTTTGAGAAAGGGAGTGAAGAGTATATGGCCACCCAGGCTCAGTAAGTAAGCCATGACACCCATGTTAACCCAAGGAGTGATTGCTGACAGGGGCAACACTGTCCATGACCACCCAAACTTTTCAGAGTATGCAGGAGACATGGATGAGATGCTCCCTCACCCTAGGGATTGCAGCTGAGAACATACACCTACACATCCTCTCATTGCAGTCCTGCACATGTGTACGACACAAGAGCCATGAATATATGTAAATGCCTCAAAATTACACATTTTTAATACTAGAACTCAAGTTTGCAATAGTTTGTGTATTTTAGTATTGGATGCTTCTGCACAATGTGCTAAAATAAATTGATTTTCTGACTGGGGACAAATTAAAAGTGTAAGTACTGCAACTAATTAAATAAGAAACTCAGATTCAATTTAAAAATTGCTACATTTTAAATCTCTGTTATTCAGAAATAATAAGAGAATTTTGAGTAGAAATTTTAAAGTGAATGTCAGGCAAGCTGCAAAATTAACGGAAGTATAGCTTACCTTGTTTTACATGACAGAGAGGTTAAGGTGTAATCAGGCTAAGTCACAGCAGAGTGTACAGCAGTCACACTAAGAAAGCTGCAAATATTAAATAGGGCATAAATCAGAAACAAGCAATGTTTTTGCTCAGAACAAAGCCAAGCCATATGATTTTCAGGTCTTTGTTTAACAGTTCATACTGTGTTTAAAAAAAAAAAAAAAAAAGGAAAATAATTTCAAACAAAGTTTCAATAATAATTCAATAATAAGCTAGTAGTTTAGTAAAAAATCATTTGCAGCAATTAAAACACTTTTTCTAGTTTTATCAATGTGCTTAAATTTGTGTTAATATATTATTTTATAGACACTAGCTTTTAAAGAAGAAGAAATACTTTCTCCCACTCTAAGATAAGGAAGTTTTGACATCTTGTTGTGGTATTTGTCTTGCCTCAATGACCTTACTGAGTTCTTTAGCTTGAAATTCTGAGGTAAATGTCTGTTTGTTTCTGTTTGCTTTCTCATTTCCAGTTGACCATCAGGTTTAACTTACAGTTGTTTACAATCACTTGAATTCAGAAACTACTTCAGATGAACAAGCAAGATTCTATTTTTATTATCTGTGTGCACCGTGGCAGTAGCTAGGAGTTATTGGGAGGGCACTTTGTGCTGCAGTATTTCAGTTGCTAACACTGTTCCCAAAAGCACTGTTTGCTATAAATTCCCAGCCCAAGGGAATACGGAACAGATACTGCACATTGCATTCTAGGGTGGTACTGCAGACTCAGCCCAACATGAACTCTTCTTGCAGCCTGAACTCCATCATCACAGTGGGATTCAACTGACTCAATTCACTGAGATAGAGCTCGTGTATTTTGGCAGCGATGCAAAGTTTGCATTTGAACTTTCCTTTCCTTTCCTACTGTGGTTGATTTTAGAGTAACAAAGTGAGACTCCAGGTCTGTTGATTTAAGTTTTTAGACACAGTTTTTACTCAACAGAGTTTCTTCCTTTAGAGATAGAAAATATTTAAGAATAAATACTACATTAATATCTGTATTTTAAAAAATAAATATTGAAGCATCGTAATGAAAACTGTTTTTAAATTACCTGGGATCATTCAAAACTGAAAGTTAATTCCTGCAGGAATCAAGGGGGGTTTTAATACTGATTTTTTCATAAATGTGATTGTTTTGGTTAATTTTCTCAGCAGTTGTATCCTATTAATGGGCACAAGATAAGAAATTATTTAAGCATGTAAAACAATTTAATTATGTCTGAAGTCAGTGAGGGTTTAGAGGATAGCTTTTCATGCTTGGTCATTTGTGAGGTGGACAGACAGTGGTCAAATCATATTAGTGGTCAAATTATATTCAGTTTTGAATTTACAAAAAAGCAGAAATAGAATTCTTGCTACCCTTTATTTTCAATTCAAAAGTAAATAAACAACATTCTAATAGAGTGTTAGAGTGGTTTACCAAGAATAATTACATCCGTTTTGGGGTTTGTTTGGTTTTTTTTCCCCAGAAAATGGAATTTAATTGTTACCAGCTCTCACAATTCTATTAGAAGAACCCTGTTACTTTCCTTAAAAATCCTTCTCAAGTTATTTGATTACATAAGAATTTCTGGGGTTGTTTCTTATTATTCTTTTAACACTTCTATCACACAGTATAAAAATATGGCCCAAAGAGGATCTAAGAGCTCAAAAACTGAAAATCAAATATAAATAGCTATTAGAACGCACAATTTTATTTTTCCTCTGACCAGTGGTTTTTTGACACTTAGCATAGGTAACACTATATATCTCTTGAAAACCAGATTTAAAAATGCTAATTTGATTTTATGACCCAAACAGTGGTAGAAATATGGTAAATGAAGACTAGTTACAGATACTAAAAAAATTGATACTAATATTTTTCATTGCTTCAGTTGTCTGAATTTACTACAATATGACATATTGAGACTGCAATATGTGATTGACGATATAAAGGAAATTGATGATGTTTTGGCAAAGGAATTGATGATGTTTTAGAAGCAGCTGAAAATTATCCAATTCCTGAGTTGCTCTGATATTCTGCATGAGCTTTCTGGTAGTATTTCCTGGTCTAGAAAACCCTTTGTGTTAGTCAGTCTTTTATCTTTTCTAAGGTATCATTTCTGAGAATCCAACCAAGTTAATTCATATATCAGTACTTTGACAAATGACCTCTGAATAATCCAGTAGCAGCTTCAAATGCAGTCTTTGCATCCAGGGCCCCCTGTGGATGGCTAAGACTTCCACAGAAGCTCTTATATGAGGAGCAGAGCAAGCAGCAGCAGGCTGTAGCTTTTTAAAATGTTGTAGCTTTAAGGATTAGATGATAACATTTGTATAACTTCCAGGAACACTCAAGAAGATAACTTTGGGTCTATGAATTCTTGTTTATCTACATGCATAATTCTGGTTTTGTCAGCTGTAAATATGGTATACACATCTGGCATATCTGAAGAATCTATCGTGTTGTGTTAATGGGATTACTTGTATTTTGCAGGCACATTGCAATATTCCTGGAAAAATTCCCTGGTGGTTTTTTTTTGTTTGGTTTTTTGTTTGTTTGTTTGTTTGTTTGTTTGTTTTTTGTTTTTTGTTTTTTGTTTGGTTTTGGGTTTTGGTTGTTTGTTTGTTTGTTTTTGGTTTTGTTTTGCTTTGTTTTTGTTTTTTTGTTGTTTTTTGAGTTTTGTTTGTTTGTTTGTTTGTGCTAATAATACATAAGCCTGCCAAGTCATGGAGGCCCACTTCATTCTGAAACCTCTTGGTATGACAATAAACAGAGGAAATGTAGTCTCGTACCTGAGGGTAATTCAGCCTGCTACAAGTACTTACCCAATTGCACAGTATTTATTAGAGGGTGGTTCTGACCTCATGCTTCACAAAAAACCTATTCTATTATTCTTGTGACATGCAGCATAGGGGAAATAGCTATTATATTGATTTACATTATGGATGAAATGTTGTTTGTGGGTCCAAGGTCACACTTGCACTCCCGTAACTGACTTTGGGAAGACAACATTTTCAGTCATTGTCCTGTTTCTCTATCCAGCCATTGTGTAGTGAGAGGCTGACCTTTCTATTTGAAAATATTTTACAAGATAGTAAATACACATAGGAAACAATCTCTGAAATAGAAGGATGAATTAGAAGGCCTGTATCATCAAATCACACTGCAGAGGCATAAAATACCAATGCTTCAATGCCTGGAGGACACCAATGGAAAGAAATATTAAATCTAAAAGACAATATTTATGCAAGAAAATTTCAGCAAAAAATAGTAATTTCTCCCAGTATCTAAAGAAAACCCAGCTATGTGAGTATAGATCTTTGCTCTTAAATAGGATTTGTATTTTTTAAGCATAAAAATACATCACCATGTGAGTTCTAAAAGATAAACTGTGTCTGGATACAGAAAAAATTTAGTATTCCAGTACCTCCGACTAAATCAATAACTGGCATCTTACCTGGACCATTTATTGAGAGAACATGATTTGCTTTTTCTTTTCATCATATTAATGGATTTCTTTTCCTATTGAATAATACCTCTGTATGTATACAGTTTTAAAGCTTATTTGGGGGAACATTTCCTTTGTACAGATTAAATACTTATCTAGGGTTATATACAGCAGAGTGCTGCTTACAGAAGGCTCGTTACTTGAATTTGTTATTTTCTAGTAACCAAAGTAATAAAAAATAATGTTTCACTGTTAACTTCACACAAAGGTTCAGATAACTATGCAGCATCCATCTCAGCTGGAAAATGAAAAATCTGAATCTAGACATCTTTATCAGCATTCAGGGTAGTAGAAAAAACTTAATACCATATAAAGAAGGTAAAACAGTATACTCAATTAATGTGATTTTTTTAAATAATTATTTTCATTTATGTACTGCTGGTTACATTGATAAGGAATTGTCATAGAAATCATTGTTTACAGAACCAGAATTACTGCAGATTATTTTGCATACATGTTTTTAATTAGCTTATTTTTTTGTCTTATGTAACTTGCTGTTTCTTGGGTTGGAACAGTAGTTGTCTGCCACTGCCTTAAGTCTCTGTAGACATATTGCCTTTGCCTCCAAAAAAAACCTCTTAATGAAACCAGAGAGTACTTTTCTCCAATCTAGCACCCATGTCTAGACAATGTAAAAGTATGAATTGCAGCTCTCTTGACCTTCAGGAGGCCCACCACACACTCTTTCACACTCTTTTACTTTGTATCGCTAAAAAAGCCTCAGCTGTGTGTTTTTATTTATTACAATATTTTTATTTATTACAAGATTTTTATTATTATATCTATTGGAAATTTTGCTTAGAACCTTGCCAATTGTCACATTATACTTGCCATTGATACCTCTTTTGTTCATCAATGCCTTTCAGTCTGAGCAATGGGAATTCAATAGTGTCTTTTTACCTTTAAAATCCCTCAGAAGTAAGTGTGTGTGTGTGTGCATGTCTGTGATGTCTAGGCGACATTAGACCACAAGAGAAAGGTCAAACCATTCTTTATTTCCTTCATTCTGATATGTTCAGGCCTGCTGTTGTTCTTTAGAGACACCCAGATGACCGCTGATGGCAAAAGGGAAGAGCCTGCTCTTTGTCCAGGGGCGGGGCGCGGAATTATAGCTTTATTTGGTCCAGAGCTATTTTAGCTCCTTCCCCGTCTTCGCCGGTGCAATTGAGCCTCCGGCCCCGGCCGTCCTGGGGCTTTTTCCTAGGGGGATGGGCCTAGAGGCAGGGACAAACCACTACCCCATCAGGGATAAGGTGGGAGTGGAACAGAGTTGGGTTACATTCCAATGTGGGGGATGGGCACTGCCGAGCAGGGACAAACCGCATGATACAGTTTCCAAGGGGAACAGGGAAGAAAACATTACAAATCAAATGAAACACAATATAAACCCAATTAATGGATTACAACATTTCCCCCTTTCTTATTAAATTGAGAAGGAGGAGGGCTCAGTCCGTGGGAGATGTTCAGAGTTCGGACCATGAGTACCTTAAAGTTGAAGATGAAAAAAAAAAGACATCTAGTGCAGATAAACTGTTCAGAAAAGCACTGTTAAGGGAAGATGATAATTAGAAGGAGCGGGTTCAGCGCTTTCTCCTCCAGGCAGCACTGGCCACTTGTGGGGCCTCTGCAGGTGGTTTTGCAGTTTTAGGGATGAAAGGTTTCACCCACTCGGCTGGCACCCACTTGAGACCGGAGGGAGTGGACATGCAGGTGTACCCACGATGCCAGGTGACCAGATCATGAGGCCCCTCTGTTTCCCTGGTTGCTGGATCCTTTACCATTACCAATGGCTTTGCCTTCAGCTGCAGTTGGCAGTTCTCTTTGAAATGGCACACATCTGGTGGGTTAAGATTTTCAAATATACAATTTATTTTCAAACATACAATTTATTTTCAAACATACAATTTAAAAAGTTCAGAGTGAGCAAGGCTTTGGACAACTGGATTTGGGGTGCTTCTAGTTTTAGAGACTGGTGTTGTTGGTTGAGGACCCTTTTGAGATTTTGGTGGGTCCTTCCCACGATGGCCTGACCTGTTGGGGAGTAGGGGATGCCTGTTTTGTGCTCTGCTCCCCATTGCTGCAGGAAGCTTCTGAACTCCTTGGATGTGTACGTGGGTCCATTATCAGTTTTTATTGATTTGGGGATGCCCAGGAAGGAGAAAGCCTGTATTAGGTGTTTCATGGCATCACTAGACTTCTCCCCTGAGTGGGCAGAGGCATAGACAGCTCCAGAAAAGGTGTCTACAGATACATGGACATACCCTTGCCTACCAAAGGACATGATGTGTGTCACGTCTGTCTGCCATACCTCACAGCTCTTCAATGCCCTGGGGTTTGCTCCTGCACTCAGGGCTGGGAGTGCGTGTTGCTGGCACGAGGGACACATTGACACAATTGCCCGAGCCTGTTCCCGAGTCAGGTGGAACTGGCGGACGAGGCCTGGTGCATTCTGGTGAAAAAGCTGATGGCTGATTTTGGCTTGTCCAAAGATGTTTGGGAGTGGTGAAACATGGCTTTAAAGAGTTAAGATTTTAGCTAGGGTTAGAAGCAATTTATATTGATCAAGATGTAAGTTAGGTTAGTAAATGGTAGGTTAATGATTATTAGATGCCCAAGCTAGAGCTAACTGTTGTATTATGAGCTTGTCTATAGAAAAAGTGGAGTAAGTGAACCGTCATAAGAACAGATTGAAACCACTAAGAACAATGGCCAGCACCTGGACTTGGTATCAATCAATCACAAAGCAGGGGACCTTGGATCATGCCAGAGGGTCACAGAGACCTGATGAAGACTCTCCTGACTTCATCCTTTGAGGCCACTGACACAATTCAAGACCACCAACCCAATTCAAGAGAAGAACTGCGCATGCGTGAAGGACTGATAGCCTCATTTTAATACAGAGCGGTGATGGGAGGTGCTGGGGTTATGCATATGTATAGTATGTAAGAGCTTGGAAAATAAACAGAGAGCAAAGAGCCTTGTTCGGGGTGGCCACGCCTTTCGGAGATGACTCCCGTGCTGCCCGCCGGTGAATAAACGTACCACTTTCTAACTTTAATTAGTTAGAGGGTCTTTGTCCGTGACTATATCGGTTTTCAATGACTCAGTGGGGCCATCTCCACAGGCGCAGCAAGAGCATCAGCCCTTCTGTTGCCCTTGGCTATGAATCCTGGTAAATTGGTGTGTGATCTGATGTGCATCACCTAAAATTGTTGCTCTCAGTGGGAGATCAGATTTACTAGTTTTGAGAGCAAGTTGAAAAGTGCAGAATTGTAGACCTCACTCAGTACAGCTTGTTCAGCTCTGGATACTACACCTGCTACACAGGCCGAATCTGTGACCAAATTGAATGATTCAGGAAACTTTTCAAAGCTCAAACAACTGCAGCCATCTCAGCTACCTGAGGCAACCCTTCCACCTCGACAATATCTTTTTCCCACTGCTGAGTTTGAGGATTTTTCCATGTTATTACTGATTTATGAGATGTTCCAGATGCATCTGTAAAAACGGTTAAAGCCTTTAAAGACCTCTTACTCTGAACACTTTTTAATGATAATTTGAACTGAATTTGTTCTCTAAATAATTTGTGAGCAGGCCGATGAATTGAAATTTGACCTGTGTAGCTATCCAGAGCAAACAGCAAAGCTTCATTTTCATGAATCAGGTGCTCCAACATTGCTTTTGTGATTTGGCCTGAGTTTATCTCCATTGGGATGTGAATACACTCAAAATCACATCCTGCCAACTCCCTGATCCGGGTCCTGGCTTTCCAGATCAATTCTGCTACCAGTTCCTGTGGCCTGGGCATTCTTTTGGACCAGTGGTGACTGAGGAAAACCCACTCTATGATTAAGAGGGGATCCTTACAGTCTTTGTCCTTTTTTGATTTTTCCACTCTTTCCCACTGAAAAATCATCCCGTCTTGTTGTGGTGCATTAACTGGGTTTATATTGGTAATGTTCTTTTCTACCTGTCCCTGCCCAGCTGTGCCCACCCCCCTCACTGAGATGTAACCTAATCCTGTTTCCTCCCCCTGAACACTGATTGGGGGGTGCCTCTGGGTCTCTCCTCTGGGCCCTGCCCCCTGGGGGAAAAACCCACAGCAGGGGAGGGGCCAGCACTCTCTGGCATCGGCTCTCCATCGGGAAGGTCTCCAAAGCTGAGCAGGACGTAAGAATAAAAGCAGAACTACCTAACCCAAAGTCAGAGAGTCAAGAGTCTTACCTTACCTTCGGCGGCCGTCTAGTCTTGTGGGGAAGGCCACACCGTGTAAGTGTGGCAATTTGCCTAAAATGATGAATGTGAATGGCAAGTCTGATGTGCACCTGTTGGCCCGTCTGGTGGCCATACTGTCCTGTATGTACCTTTCTAGGGCTGCTCTTGCCTCTTGGGTGAGGGTCCTAGGAGAACTTAGCTCCTCTTTCCCTTTTAAAAGGTTAAAGAGGGGGGGTCTAGGTCCTCAGTGGTCAGACCTAGCCAAGGTCTTACCCAATTTAAGGACCCACACAACTGCTGGACATCTGCTAAGGTCTTGATGTTATTTCTGACAACGAATTTTTGCAGCACAATGGTCTGCTTACCGATCTCCAGACCCAGCTACTTCCAAGGCGGCATCCTTTGAATCTTTTCCTCCTGAAGCTCAAACACTGCAGCAACCAAAGAGTTGATTGTCAGGTCAAGTGCATGGGACAGTAAGTCATCATTGGGGGCACACATGAGCACATCATCCATGTAGTGCAGGACGATGGCTTCTCCTACAGCTGCGCGCACTGGGGACAGCAGGGAAGAGAGGTACCACTGACAAAGGGATGGTGAGATTTTCATCCCTTGGGAAAGAAATTTCCAGTGGTATCTTTTCCTCGGGGCTTCTTGGTTGAGGGTAGGGACTGAGAAGGCGAAACGTGGGGCATCGTCTGGGTGCAGAGGGATCTGGAAAAAACAATCTTTGATATCAGTAATTGCCAAATTCCAATTCTGAGGGAGCATCGCTGGGGATGGCGTCCCTGGTTGGAGAGAACCCATCTCCTGAATGACATTATTAATTTGACAGAGATCGTGAAGGAGTCACCACTTGCCTTTGTTTGCCTTTTTTATAACAAAGACTGGGGAATTCCATGGAGACGTGGTTTCCACAATGTGGCCTTTAGCTAGCTGTTCATCCACTAGCTCCTGAAGCGCCTTCAATTTTTCTTTACTGAGCGGCCACTGCTCTACCCAGACTGGTGAATCAGTTTCCAATTGAGTTTCTGGGTAGGGTGCTCTTCAGTGGCCGCAGCCTGAAAAACCAGAGAGCATCTGGAATGCCAATCGTGACCCCCCACTGGGCCATCAGGTCTCTCCCCCACAAGGGCTCTGAATCATCTAAAGCAAATGGACGCAGTGTAGCTAATTGTCTGTTTGGCCCCTTTATTTGTACAACACTTTTTGATTGTTTTGCCCATTTCATTCCCCCTATACCTCCTACGTGCCTGGCCACATATTGCAGTTCCCAATATGAGGGCCACATCCTTTCTGGTACGATCGTTACATCCGCGCCTGTGTCCAAAACTCCTTTGAGGTTTATTGCCTCCCCACTGTGACAGACCTCACACCCTGTTATGTGTTTGTCCCTCCCAGTATCTCATGTGGGGCAAACATCAAGGTGTTTGTTCCTTGTGATATCTTTTTCAGGGAACTGGTCAGGTGCTGGAATTGCCTGAGCTATTATCTGCCCCTTAGGCAGAAACAAAGGTGGGTGGACACAGCACAGCCAGAGAACTAGTTGTTTAGGGTTTGATGAGATGAGACCTGGAAGGATCTCGATCTCTCTTGGGGTGTACTTGGTGTCCCCAAGGATGACACACTTACTGCCAACATGTTGCCAGGAACCTGGTGCCTGTAGATCCAATGAACCTAAATGCCAGTCTGTGTCACTTAGGTGCAAGGATTTTGTCAGTTGCAACCTAAAAGGCTTTTGGAGACATTCTGTGGTTAGACAGGGTCTGCTCACCTCATGATTTGAAAGGGTCATATCTGGTGACTTCTGCTGAAATTATCTGGCAGGATAATTTAATTTAACATTTGCGTTTTCTAGTTTTTCATCCCACCTCCTCGGATTTGCCCTATTTACGTCGGCATGCTGGGAAAGTTGGCACTCAGATTTTAGTTTTTTGAAAAATTCCCTTTGGACCTTTGAGGCCCCCCTCCCCCATTGTCCCGAAAGTCCAGAAATTTCTACTTTAAAGGGCATTGAGATGCCCAATGTCCAGCCTGATCGCACAGGAGACACGTTGCTCTTCTTTTGGGTGGTGGCTGTGGCACAGGCACAGGGGGCATGGCGTCTGCTGCGGCAGCTCTTTGCAGTGGTCTGAATGCATCTCTGGAACTGTGGTTTAACTGAGCTGTCATGAAAGGGACTTCTGGGTACATACGTGGAGCATGTCATCTAAGGTTGGCACTGGTTCCATGGGCAGGCTGAGGATGGCTGCCTTGCACTGTTTGTTCACACTGGTCAACGCCATCTCCTCCAGGACCTGCTCCTGGGCTCCTTCATTTTTAACCTGTAACTCGACAGCTCGGGTTAATTGCTTCACAAATGTTACAAAAGCTTCTGATGGAAGCTGCTTTATTTTACTGTGTGGCCTTGCCAATCATCTTACCACCCATTGCCTGTTCTTTTCTTTGGAAAAATTAAAATACTTTTTCATCCAGTGTACATCAGCGGGTTTCTTCTGCTCAGTTGGATGAGCCATCACATCTCTCTGCAACTATATAGTCTCAGAATTTTTGTTCCTTTCTGATGTCTTGGGGTTGAAGTAGAAGTTGAGTACAAATGAAGTACAGTATTGTGGGAAGTACTGAATTTTTGGCCTTTCTTATCTAGACCAGTTACTTGCATCACACAGGCCTTTTATCTGAGGTAATTGTATAGATTACATATACAATTTATCTGAGACTTTAGAGGGCACATGCTGTCTCTGCAAAGCCTTTCATACACACCATTTCCCATACATTTAATTTCATTTAATGACACTGTATACTACTATCCCACTACAGAGGACATAAGACCTTCCTACATGTGCTGGTTTTGGCTGGGGTAATTTTCTTCACAATGGCTGATACAGGGCTGTGGTTTGGACTTGTACTGAACAGAGAGTTGGCAATACAGAGATGTTTTTGTTTTTGCTGAGCAGTGCTTACACACAGCCAAGGCCTTTTCTGCTTTTCACGCTGGCACATGGGGGAGGAAGTTGGGGGTGCTTGGGAGGCTGGGAGGAGACACAGCCAAGAGGGGTGACCCCAACTGACCAAAGGGATATTCCAGACCACAAGGCATCATGCTCAGGATGTAAAGCGGGGGGAAGAAAGAGGGAGGGAGGATATTTAGAGGGATGGCATTTGTCTTCCCCAGTCGCCATTACTTGTGATGAGGCCCTAGGCCCTACTCTTCTGGAGATGGCTGAACAGCTGCCTGCCCATGGAAAGCAATGAATTAATTCCTTGTGTTGCTTGGCTTGTGTGCAGCTTTTTCTTTACCTGTTAAACTCAATCCACAAATTTTCTATCTTTTATTCTTCTCATTCTCTGCTGGATGCTACTGGTGGGGGAGTGAGAAAGCGACTGTGTGGGACTTGGCTGTCAGCGAGGGTGAAAGCATGATGCCATGCAGGAGCACTCACCCACACAGTACACAGTACACATATGATGGCAATAGGTCCATTACTACTGCTTCTTGACCTGTGTTTCCTCTTTTTCAGCAATCACATGGGATAATGTGCCAGCTTCCCTCCCAGGGGTCTTTTTATGGATTTCACAGAGATCTGGGCAGAACACACGGAACTAAGCACCTTCTGCTCAGTGCAACAGGAAAGTGGATGGTGTCTTTTAGGAAGAAGAGGAAAATAGAAGTAGTGTGGCGATGCAAGAAGTGTTTTGTTAGGTTTTTTTAAGAAGTTTATGTTATGGTTCATTTCACTGTATCCCCAGTTTTGTAACTGTCCATTCCCTTTTGTGTTCTCTGTATAATAAGGTGTTTTGTATCAGTTCTCCTACCTCCCACCTATCTGTGTCCATCCCCTCTGCCCCACCCCCGCTCTCCGGCAGCCTGTCTATCACATTGAGGAGCCCTCCCAGGTTGCGAAATCTCAGGGAGAGGGCTTCAGGTGATAGGTAGCCTGGGGGGAATTCTTTTGCTCTGGAGGTGGTTGGTCAGAGGCTTGGGGGTGGGCATACCTTGTTACCCCCCCCCGATCCCCTGATTTGTTGTCCTGTTGTAACCCCCCTGGAACCCCTCCCCCACTTATAAGGTGGAGGAGGGAGATTCTCACTCTCTCTCGCTTTCTGGCCCCCCTGGCCTGAGGTTTGGACCAGCTGCGGACTTCCCGCAGCTGGGCCTGAATAAACATCTTTAACCTGCAAAGCTGAGAGCCATCCTTTTCTTCTGCTGCCGCTGCTATCAAGACACTACTTGGTCCAGCTGCTGCTGAGAAGCCGATCCGAACTGGGAACTTCCGTGGCTGTGCTCACCAGAGCTAGCCGAAGGTCAGCTCCCGCCCCGTGCAGGGACAGAACCAGCCACAAAGTAGTATCTGTTTCAAACAAAATGTCTAGCAAGTACAATTTACCAGAAAGACAGTGAAACTGTCTCCTTCACTACTACTATGTTGGCCAGATTTTTATCCATCATATTGCAATGATAAGGACCTGGCTAGCAGATGACTGTGGTGCTGATGCAGTTTTTAAGAAATAATTTTTCCTTCACATCCATATGGCAGAAGAGTGTAACCTAACGGATTCTGAGCCATTCATACTGGCTGGGAGTCTATGCTGAAGGCTACTGCAAAGTCCCAACAAGAAAACTGGATATAATATAAATATGGTTAACAGGGCTTGTCTTCGCATATTTGGTAATGTTGGCTCAGTAAGAATAAAATTAAAACTTTCAGGAACTTCACATATAAATTTAAAGATTTACAGAAAGGAGCCAGCAACTACCAGTGTGAGATAGTCAACCTGATGAAAAGGGAACAGGAGAGTGATCAGATGAGGTCAATTAAAAATTTTCCTTTTGGTTTTCTTTTTTAGTCATTGTTATGGGGATTTTCTGGGAGTTGGGAAGAGGAATGAAGCTCTATTTCATGTCATCTTGAGTAACCTTAGATATTCAGACTGTATTCCAAAGTACCTCTCCTATATGGATTATTAGTATTGAAAGTATCAAACCATTAAGGTGTGTCCTTGACACATTAACTTATTTGCAAGAAAAATTGTAACTGTTTTCAGCAAAAAAAAAAGCCTGTGAAAGAACATTGATCTGAATCCTATATTGTACTGTTAAGCATGGCAATGCAAACTATGTAGATCTATTTTTACACCTTTTGTTGCTTTCATCTCATAATATACTCTATTTTTTATATATATACTGAACATATGCATAGTTCTTCCACTATATTTGGGGCTTACGTGATCTCACCACTGTCCAGTTTTTTAAGAATGTACTGCCAGTCTTTACTGAGAGTCTAGTGTCTCTCCTTGCAATGCTGTATGTGCACAATAAATCCAGGCTGTCAATCCAAACTCACCACATAATACATTGTACTCCAAGCAGGACAAATATTGCATGTACTGTGAAGTTGTGCTGAACATGTTTGTATGGCATGTACACATGCTTGTACCAACACTTAATCTGCAGTAGATGTGAAGTATTAAGCATCAAGACATCAAGACCACAGTGTAATTTTCAGGGTCTCCATCAAACTGATCTAAGGTCTTAAAACCTCAGCGCTAATAGGCAGCATAATATAGCATAAACAAATAGGTTATTCTGCAGTCCGTAATTTAACAGGATTATCCTTTCTAAAAATAACAAATCTTATTAAAAATCATTTTCATTGCATCATCTAAACAGGATAGCTAAACTTTTCATAGAAACACCACTGTATTTTTTTCTCTGAAGTACATACACTGACAAGATAACTAAAAGGCAGTGATTAAATAGTATAAAATAAAAAGAAGTGTAGTAATATAGTGGATGTTAAGGTATCAATTCAGTTAATGTAATTTTATACATTTTAAAAGCACTATAAAAAGAAAGACAAAGGCAGTAATGGACATTCCAAATGAAAAGCCTGAAAACAACATGCTATTATGCATCACGAAAAGTACCAAAGCTATGACTAATTTGGGCCTGTAACTGAATAGAGGGGGGACCTTAGTAACAGAGCACATAGAGAAGACAGATGTATGCACACCTCTTTTGCACTGGACTTCACTGAAAAGACCAGCCTTCAGGAATCTCTGAGGAGATCAGGATAAAGGAATGTTGGAAGGAAGGTTTTCTTTGGTTTGGATTGGTTGGGAGATTACCTAGGCCAATCTGACATCCATAAATCCATGGCTCCTGATGAGATGCATCCAGAAATGCTGAAAGAGCTGGTGAACATCATTGTTGGGCCACTTTGAATGGTCACGGAGAATCAGGAGAGGTGCCTGAGGACTGGAAAAAAGCAGATGTCACCCCAGTCTTCACAAAGCACAAGAAGGAGGACTCAGGGGTCTACCAGCCAGTCCACCTCCCCTCAGTCCCTGGAAAGATGATGGAGCACCTCCTGCTGGAGGCCATCTCTATCCACATGGATGACGAGAAGGAGATGAGGATGGATTCAGCCAAGGGACATCATGCATGGCCAATCTGATTGATTTCCACAATGAAACAACTGCCTGGATAGATGGATGAAGGGAGAGAAGTGGATATTGTTTCACCTGGACTTCCCCAAGGCTTTTGACACTGTCTCCCACAACAACCTCACAGGCAAACTCAGGAATTGTGGCCTGGATGAGGGGACAGTGAGGTGGACTGAGAGCTGTCTGAATGGCACATCCCAGAGGATTGTTAATCAGTGGCACAGGCTCTGGTTGGAGGCCTGTCACAGTTGGTGATCCCCAGATCCAAGAGTGGGCCTGGTCTTGTTTACCTTCTCCATCAGTGCCTTGGAGGAAGGGGCAGATGCCTCCTCAGCGAGTTCACTGATGACACAGAGCCGGGAGCAGTGGCCCAGACCCCGTGGGCCGTGCAGCCCTTCAGAAGGGCCTCGACAGGGTGGAGAGGTGGGCAGAGAGGAACTGTCTGAACTTCAACAAAGGCAAATGCAGGGTCCTGCACTGGGGAGGAGTAACCCCAGGCACCAGCACGGGCTCAGGGCTGATCTGCTGGGGAGCAGCTCTGAGGAGAAGGACCTGGGGTTCATGAGCCAGCAGTGGCCTTATGGCCAAAAAGGTCATTGGTGTTCTGGGGTGCATCAGGAAGAGCACTGCCAGCAGGATGTGGGAGGTGATCCTGCCCCTCTGCTCAGCCCTGGTGAGGCACATCAGGAATTCTGTGTCCAGTAATGGGCTCTCCAGGACGAGAGAGACACTAAGCTGCTGGTGACAGTCCAGCAGAGTGTGACACAGGTGATTAAGGGACTGGAGCATCTCTCTTGGGATGAAAGGCTGAGAAGGCTGGGCCTATTCAGCCTCAAAAAGACAAGACTGAGAGGGCACCTCATCAGTATCTGTAAATGTCTGAAGGAACAGTGGCAAAAGGATGGATCCAGGCACTAGGTTACCCAGGGAGACAGTGGAGTGTCCCTCACTGGACATATGCAAGAACCATTTGGATAGAAATCTGTACAATATGCTCTGGGATGACTCTGCTGGAAGTCGGATGAATCAGATGACCTTTTTTGTGGTCCCTTTCAGCATGACCATTCTGTGATTCTCTGAACTAAAGGTTAATTAGAACTTCAATTGCTGTTACATAAATGTCTATAAAATAGTCACCACCAAAGCTGACCCATTATTACTCAGTATGTCTAAAGATAACAATGGACTTTTGGCTACTAATAGATTCTTTTTGTTTTATTAGTGGATTCCAAAAATACTCTGATTTCCAGAAGGAATGAGCAGTGTAAGCAGTAAATCTCTTACAAGAATACATGAGTTTGGTAATAAATAAAGTTCCTGCAGTGATATTCTTGTACAGTTTCTTTATTACACTGTCCCTAAAACAAGCTGTATTTATTAACAGCATTTAATATCTAGAGGTGATTTAGCACAGATAATTAATATGTGACAGGACAGAGCTATATGAATGATCTGTAAGCTGACAAAGCATTCAGTTCAACTGGCTCTATCCCGAGGTACAACACAAAAGCTCAAATGTTCCCATTTAAGGCCAAATATAATTAGCCAAATGAAGTTTTTACTTAAAAATTTTAAAGTATGTATGTATATCATAGCAATAATGCTAATACTATAGTTATCACTACCAACAGTAGTGATAGTAGCATCAATATTACTATCTCCTTGAAATCAGTGGTTGGGAATGAATGGTTTTGTGTTATGTTAAACAGCAAACACATTCAAGAGCATAGAAAACAAAGACAATAAAAGCTTTGTTTACTTTTTGTTTCAGCTACTGTTTTGTTTCTTCAGGAATTTGTTCAGCATTGTTTCTTGGTTTTTGCCTAGAATAAATCATAAGACACAATATAATTGGACTATGATTAATGTTCAAAAGACAGACACTTTCCAGATAAGCATGATGTCCCAAACAAAGGTTGCATGTTTCCTCAGATTTGTATTTCATGTCAGTATTTAGACCTGACCACAAGTATAAAGTGCTAGAACCTCAAAATCATAATGAGTTATAATCGTTCTTTCTTAAATAATTACATATCTACATGCTATAAAATGTTTGGAAATTCATGCCTGAGTCCTGAAAATTCATAAAGCTCTTGTGAGGATCAATTTCTTTTCAGAAAGAAAAGTAACACTGATTATATCACTCCTTTTGTATCCAAGTGACTTAATAATTTCTGTCTCAGTGTTTTCATAACCATTATAATACTAAGGGTGAGATCAGGAAGACATTTTTGGCTCTTGTTTTTCTCTGGTTTTAATGTTTTCTGCTATACATCCATACTTTTGTTTTGGTAATGTAGATGACAGCATTTATAATCTATAGGTTTCTGAGAACTTGGTTATATAAATTACCCAAACAACTTAATACACTGAAGCATAAAAAGGAAAAATAAAAGTATAAAAAGAAAACCTATAATTTATAGCTTTTTCTTTCTTCCTTCCATTATTAATTTTTATGTTAATTATTATTAATTCCTCTGTTATGATAACAGAGGAAATAATTCACAGATTACTACCTTATATGGACAGAAAGAAACTTTTATATATGACTAAAACTACTTTAAAATTTCATTAATAATGTAGCTTAATACTCAAACACAATGTGCATTTATTTAGTATCTTGGATACTCATGTTAAAACAACACAGACATTTTTCTCACAGTAGACTTGATTTTGTATTTTTCTACACACACTGTTGCTGCAACACTTTGGAATTGTTGTACTCTATCCTTGTATCAGGGAAATGTGAGTCACTTGTGCTATTATCTACAGCCCATGAAGGTAACAGGAAGACTCTTTTATCTTTGCTGGATTTTACATTGCTTGTTCTTTTGCTGTTCCCTTGTAGAAGCTAACTTGTACAACCACAGATCTGCAGGTTCCCTGCCCTGCCTCCCCCACCAAGAAAACAGCAGGAGTCAAGGGTGTCTCTGCTGCTGTTTTAAGGATACTGTTAGCACATCAGTTGCTCCAATTCAGTTTTAAGTTAAAAGCAGTATTTGTATATAGCAAAGAGCAGCTTTTTTTTTTTTTTTTTTTTTTTTGGGGTGGGTGGGTGTGTGTGGTTTTTTGGTGTTTTTTTTTTTTTTTTTTTTTTTTTTTTTTTTGCATCCAGGTCATTAGACAGATCCTATTAAGTAGATTATTTCTGACTTGATTTCCTGTTCACTGTGAACTAGCAGCATCTGCATTCCGCATGACAATTTTAACACTACTTTTCTGGAGTTTAGACAAACACACAGGATTGCCTGAAAGAGAATCTCTCTGTAATACAGGAAGTTATTTTACTGGCAAATTCTGCTTTAGTGTTTGTTAGGGTTTGGTTTTATTGTTGTTGTTTAATTAGCTGAATGCTATTTTAAGTTCCTGCTGTGTATTGACCAAGTCATGGGAATTGAGTCTATGTCTTGTTTGTATTTTTGTGTGTCAAACAAGTAAAAGAAGCTGGAGTGAGATGAACATGCCTTCATGAAAGCCACAAAGCTGTAACAGCTGAGCTAAAGCAGCACTTGATTGAAAGGAGACTGAAGTGTCCAAGGAGAGACTTGGGTCTTTTGACTAGGGGTCAAAAGAAGTATCTGCTTACTGCATTGGAGAGAGTAACAGGCAAACTTCCTGCCTTTCTCAGATACTAACATATTTGGTTCACTATTTTGTCTCATATCTCTTCTTAACAACACGCAGTACCAAGTGCACCTCCTTGTAATTCCTTCAGAGGTGCAACCAAGAGTCTTTCTTGCATAGCAGAGGGTTGGTTAACCTTTCTTTCAGTTAGCACCATCAGCCACACAATCCTACCCAAACTACAGTAAAAGCCTTTTACATAATTGCACCTGGTGTGCTGTACATCACACAAGACCTCAGTGGAAGAAACAATAGTTTCCAGATGTTTCTGAATAAGAGTTTCCGCTTCTGAAAGTGAATATAGAAAATCATTCTTTTTTTACTCTTGATTATCCCAAGACTGAAAAGGCAGATACAGGTAAAGGATTCCTAGCCAAATATTAGGGACTATGAAAATGGTTAGAAATCACTTCCTAATGATTTTCATCAGGAACACCATCCTCTAAGAAATTAAAAAGGAAAACCAAGTTCTTCAATAGTACAGATCATCAAACAATGCCATCATTCCATCAGTTCAATCGTAACTTCATGTTTTGAGCTGAACTGTGGAGAATGGAGTTTTTCCTTCATTTTAAAAGGCCAGGGTAAAGTTTCTATCTTCATAATCTTGCCCTCAACAAGCAACCATTCTTCTTGAATGGGAAAAATATTAAATAAAATCACAATAAACATAATTTTCCTGCTCTATATTACACTTTCTTTTCCTATAAAACTGTGAAGTTTTTTTTGTCTAGATACCTTCTGCATTCAATATCTGACCATTTCTGTATTAGGGATTCTTCCTTTCTTGTCTGACTTGTTTTAGAAAGATGTTCGTGTAGGCATAAACACATACTTTGTTCTAAACTGTACGGTGTCATATATACATATGGCTTATAACCAACTAAACAAAGATGCTCAACCTTAACTTGTTGGGTTTTTTCTCTGTGGGCATATGTTTATGAGTGATTTCTAAACATACAGTAGTAGTACATAATTATGAAGTTACAACAGCTAAGCAGATACATTGGTAGACCCTCATGCTCCAAGTGGAAAAAGCACCAGTAGGTGGGCTTTCACTTTAAATATTTTAAAAGGTAGTCTTTTTCAAGTGAAACATTAGCACTAGGTTATGGACCTGCACTAAAAACCACAGTTAATCTGCGATCTAAATAATTATTCTTTTGATGAAGAGCATCTGATATAGCCACAAATGCCACAGTGTTAATGCAATAGGAATTGTCAATTGATCTTGATGACCCTCTGAACTTAATCTGAAATAGCATCTGTATCCATGTAAGTCAAAATCTCTGCAGTGCAAGAGACAGAAACTTGGCCAAGGTCTTTCCAATTCCTGCACAAAATAAATTTTGTAGTTTTCATTAAAAGAATGTTCTTCTGTTTAGTTTATTCATTTTGTTTGGTATTTCCTATGACAATTGTCTGTGCTGTGATGTCTAACTATTTCCTTGGACATTGTGTGTACTAAGTCTGATGGTTATAGAAGAGCCTTAAATCATAGGAATCTTAAGAATTAGCATACATGAGACAGATCTAGAAGAACATGCACCTTTATACTTCATGATACGTAAAGTATATTTAAGAATGTAAATACCTATAGTTTAGTTACACGTGTTTCAGATGTGCAGACTTCAGAAAATAGAATAAAACTGATTTTGATTATCAATATGAAAATGTGGACATTTGAGACATTTTCACATTTACTAGTGGTTTTCTATTCTCTTACCTTAAGGTGAAGAAGGAAAATGTCAGAGGTGAAAATCATACTTGATGTATAACTAAATTGAAGAGAAATATTAAGTTGCTTTTTCTGAACATGTATTAGAAAGAGGTTGCCTACTAGAGTAATTTTAAGGGGTTTCTTTAATAAAGAGATTTGCTGTCTAGCACAGTAATAGTTCTGTTAAAATTCACTGAATAAATTCACATAGAGCAGTCATCAGAGATTCAGCTAGCTGGAAAACACTAGGAACGTTAGAAACAGCTGTCCATAATAAAAGCCTAAAAAAACCCTCCTTACATACATAGAAACAGATAAGTAATAAGTACGTGACATTAAGATTTTTCATACATGTAGTATATATTTTTCTGTGCTATAGCAGCAATAACAAACAAAACTTTGAGACTCCTCTAATAGAGTATTCCTGTATTGCAGATGGGAAATTTTAGAGAACACTATTTAGTGACTTTCCCAAATCATTGGAATCAATTTTGAAACTTACAACTTAGTTAAGTCTGAGATTCCTTTTATACTATCCTACAGAACTTTTCCTATTTAATAAATAGATACATTCTATGCTGCCAACCTAATGCTCCTCTCTGGAGTAACTCAGAACTAAGATGGCATTTTAAGTCTGTGTTATCTGTGCCTACTTGTTGACATTTGCATTTATGTGCTGTACTGAGACACAAAACTGTTGAATTCCATCTCGCTTCATTCTCAGCCTTTCACCAAGGACTTACAGGTACTTCTTGGCCAACTGCCTTGCCATAGATATAAAAATCACACTTTTCTTTGTGTGAACTATTCTAACCATTTGTTTCTTGGGTCTTTTTCCCCAGATATTCTTGCATACAATTCTCAAGTGGATTGCATTTGGTAGAATTTACTTTGGGTTCATAATATCCTATTCACAGTTATGTGATCACATATAAAAAGATAGAAACAACAAAAGCAGCTAAACCCCAACATATTCTTGGAAACAAACACTGCAGATATACACTTTGCTATTGTCTATATTGCTGAGACTCTACCAATTTTTACAAATAATAACAATTATTATTTAATGAACATACTAAATATCTGTCCAGATCTATGGTAACTCAGGAGGTCAGAAAAGCTTTGAGGGACCCCAAACAATATCTTCTGCAAATAATACAAAGGTAAAAGTAATTAATACATATTTGGGGGATTCAGATTGTGTATTAGACAAACTATAACAGTTCCAAAGGAACTATTCCATCCTCAGACCAAAAAAAAAAAAAAAAAAAAAAGGTTGCTTTTTAAAATTTTCCTTAAGGTGTATTTTTGCCTTAAAAAATAGAGACAAGCCTAATAAATTACATTTTAGAACTCTATTTAAAGACACTTATGGAGAGACTTGTACGAACAGACCTCAGAAAATTCAAATATGGTAGTACAAACACAAATGTAAGACAGGTGTAATTCATGCCATTATACCTGTTTGAAACAATTTGAGTGAGTTAAGGATAGAGTGCCAGCATAAACTTTAAATTTATTGGATTTTGTTGCTTTAAATCAGACCCTTCACATTATTTAAACATAGTTTTTGTATTTAATATTCAAAGTGATAGAAAACATACATTTGGCTGCAGATAGATACATAATTCATGTTGCTAGAAAGCATACCTTATAACACTTAAGTGGCTTATTAAACTTGCTTCATCTGATATGGGATAAGTTCTATAATTGACAGCAAGTTATAGCCAGATCATACATTTATCATATTTAAGATTACCTTATATCCTTATGTTATAGAAACTATTCTGCTTTAGCCTCTCATGTGTTTGGGTTTTTTTCTTCTCTTGGAGAGAAAATACATGAAATATGTTAATGTTGTTTAAGAATTACTTAAACCTGAACTCCAACATGAAATTTGTTTAGTGGCCTCAGCCCAGTCCCTGGCAGATAGTTGAGTCTATTAGGAAAACCGTCACATGTACTTTGGCACCAGTCAATAGGACCATCAACCTCTGATCTAAATAGACTTAGGCAATGAGCCTGGGGAGGTTGAATATCTTATTTTAGGGACCATGAAATCTTGAAGTTAGAAGGGGAAGTCATATTGTGCAGGGAGATTATTTTTGCACTCCTTGGTCCCATTCAAGCATAAAGTTCATTAAAAAAATTATTTGAAATTACTCCACCTATTTGACGAGGAGTGATAGGAGGAAAAAAAAAAAAAAAAAAAAAAAAAAAAAAAAAAAAAAAAAAAAAAAAAAAAAGAGGAGTGCTCTCTCAGACATTGGATTCTAGTCAATATACTGACACTGGAAATTTCTTTCAAGTAATTTCTATTATCTGTATAGCTTTACCAGTATAGACTGGGAAGAATCTTAGTGTGGAGCTGGCTACAGCTAAAGCATATTTTTACAAGCATTATGACATTTAACATTTCATTGGTCTATATCATAATGGATTGAAATGTTAAGAGCCAGTGATAATTTGTTTGACTCTTTTACTCCAGCTCTTGGCTGTTGATAACTATAAAATGGTATTTTAGCATGGAAGTTCTAATGCTAACAAGACAGATCTAAATTAAGTAGATGAGTCAAGGTGACTAAAATACCATAATGATTATGATACAAGAGGGGCTAACCCCTATATTTTTTAAAGAATGGATGAAGGTAGACTATTAAGTATGTAAATTCAACTAGCATCTTTTTCTTTCACTGCTTTTACTTGTTCGTTTTTTTGAGTCATGTTGCACCAGGCTGGAATAACGTTAATTTCAGAGACTTTTTTCTCAAAGGAAGAAAAAAGCTGTATAAAACGCTGAAAGAACATCGGAGTTGGGCTATACAAGTAATATTTCTTGACCATACCACGTACCATTTTTCTTCATTTTTCCCAGAAAATATTACTTATTTAGAGAAAGGTCCCAAGAGATTTTTTAAAAGGTTGTTAGAAACTGCTAAATAAAGAAGGATTTGGGAATCATTAAATAAGCAAACACTCATAATTAATTCTGTCTGGCTAGATGTCTGGCTACCTGATCATCTTCCTTTGAGTTTATGTTAAGTTTCCATGCTGTGAGTTTTATTTGACTAGTTCCTCATTGACAGGTTACACTGGCTATAAATATGATGCATTTACTGGCTCTCTTGACTTCACGGTACAGCCATTTTCAGAGATACGGTGTTTGGATTCCAAGAGAGTAATTGAGTTTCTGTTGGATGTTGTTTTTCTGTTCATGTCTAAGACTCTGAATAGATGCAGGGGGAAGAAACCTGGATGACATTGTTAAAAATTATTTTGTAAAGAAATAATAAGAATATTAATGGTAAAGTTTTTAGTAGAGCTCTTGTGACAGCTGGGTTTTTTTTGGTGTTGTATTTTTTTTTTCTTCTTTTTTTTTTTTTTACATTAGTAACTTTATAGACAAAATGAATGGCTTAAGAATATAAATTTTGTGAAAGTAGGCTCAGACTTGAGGTAAACATTCATTTTATCTGTTAAATATTTTTTTAATTGTAAGACAATAATATCCTCATATTTTTGAGACATTATGCAATGATTTGCAGTTTTCTTTGATAGATACTGAACAGAGCAACACAATAAGATTTTAGACCCTTTTGTCTTAATGATCCATTAAAACATTATTCAAAGAGAGTTTGATGCTCAAAGAAATCATGTTTCTTAAAAAAAGTCAGGCTGGCATCTATGGAAACAGCTGGTTTTTTTCACCCTGTATGGAATCAAGATAATGTTCATAATCTGGGATATGAGGGACAAGCAGATTGACCATTAAATAAAGAAATGGCTCATTTGCATTGGGCCATTTCAACAGCACCATTCAGTGTTTGAGTAAGGAGATTACTCGAGACAAAGCTCTGGAATGAGGAACCTTGATGGCCATGAGGTGTGACTGGCTGCATGACAAGTGGAAAGAATCTTGTAAGTGTAAGTAGAGTGGAATATTCCACTTGAAGTAAAGAAATAACAAGCTTACAGCTCTAGAGTCCTCAGTAAAGAATTTACTGTCCTCAGAAAATGTGTCCAGCTATGATGTTGTTGCTTCAGAGCACTAAAAGAAAAGAGAAAATTTACACCTATTAGACAGATAAAAATGGTCAAATTTGTTATCCTCCAAAAGCAGAGAATATTTTTTTGGCTTTAAAATAAAAATTGATGTAAAGATTAAGATAATCCTCTTTTTCTTCTTAATTTTTTTTTTCCAGAGATTGCATAAATATTTTGCAAATAAAGTACTTTTAGAAACTTTTTACCATTGCAACAGCAGTTCACATAGATGATTATTTTTGATTATTTTCCAGTGGGATGAAGAAAAAAAAACTTTCATACTCTGTCTTGCTGTTTATCCAAGATACCTCAAAAGATAATGTTAGAAAAACAGACACAAATCATCTAAGGCTGAGCAAATTTCACTGGCACCATGTTTAATACTGATGAGTCTTGGACTTAATTTCATGATAGTATGATCAGTTTGATGTTATTGGCCACTGGTCCTGGTCTCGAGAAGTGATTTTTGTTGCAAAATGCTCAGCTTACTCCAGACTCCCAATGACCTCCAGGAAAAAAAAAAAAAAAAAGGCAGACGTTCAGGACACTTAAAACTTCCAGGACTGGGCCCAGAATCAGTTAATTTTACTGCAGTTATGAAATATGAGCCATGGCACACCTTTTTTAAACAGCTGAAAAATTATATTATAATTTATATTCCATCATTAAGTTTTCCCTGTAACACATTTTACTCTGGGATCTGAGAGACAGTGTAAACAGTGGTTTGATACACACTCACCATCCAGGGACAGGTGGGAAGTTGCTTTATGACAGAGTTACAGTATTGGGACAGGTGGGAAGTTGCTTTAGGACAAAGTAATTTTTCCACTAACGTTCGCTTTACTTACTATTTAACATAGGATTTTTATTGCCTTGTATATATAAAAACAGAAAACCAGGAATTATGACTTCTGACATCCTCTTTGTAGCGTAATCAGGCATTCTGTGCACTCCTACTTTTCTCAGTCAGGCTATAAATCCTGAGGGTTTTTCCCTTGTGAGCCAAATTTTTCTATCTCTACTAATCTTGATGTGTTGCTACATCAGCCTACAAAGTAATCTCAGTGGAACAAATTCCTGTCTCCAATACTCCCACATAAATTGAAAGCAATCCTATAATTATGATTACACCAAAACCAGAATTTGACCTAGTGATTTGAAAGAGCCAGGCAGGCAGTATTTGCCTTTGAACACTTAGTCTTCTTTTTGGTTTCAGAACCACAGCCCTCTGTGTCTTAATGTGTCCTGTAGAATTGTATGACCAGAAAAAATGTGATAAGTAATGTTTACAACTTCCATTCTTAGCAAAGTTGTTGCCCTTCATATCACACTGAAGTGAATGGAAGCTGAATGAGTTTGAAGGAGAGGTGGCACTGGGTTATGTTCCAAAGCATTACAAAGCACTGATGGAAAGGGATTATTAGAGTTGATGGTAGTCAGCTAGTTAGAGCTGAAGAAGATAATGTCTAATTTACATTTAGTTGTAACAATGGTCTAGGAACTGCTTTGGAAGACCTCAAACTCTCTTAGATATGAGGAATAGCAGACCCTTTTTAAAGATCAGTATACTGTAGCACCCATCCATACTGCCTGTAATACTGGGATTTTTTCTTATACTAATGAAATTATCTACCATGACGACAGCCTGCTTCCATTATGTGGTGTTTCAGTATAGAATGTTCCTTACAAGTAAACAATCCAAGTGTGGACTAATCTAATAAGTGATTTTCAGCTTTTGCTTTTCAATGCCTGTGGTTTTGCTGTCTCACTTTGTGGGTGCATAAAATCCAAAAATGTAACCTCAAGCACTTAGAAATCAGGTATGGCCAAAGTTAGGAATTTTGCATTAAATGTTATTAAGCAAAATTCAGCTGCATTCAGTGATTGCCTTCATATAAAAGGACTGACTTGAGTGTAGAAAATGAAAGTTTTTAATGAAAAAGAGATTATGTAGCTACCACCTAAAGTGTGCAGTAGGGGATTTTGAAATAAGGGAGTTCACATTTAATGACTTTTAACATTTTTAAATTGTGGTATATATCTCTTCTGTGTAAGTTATTTTGATTTTCAGGAAAATTAAAAGATCGACTACATTACAGGCTGTCTTCTACATAAGCACACAACAATTACAGAATAGAAGGCAGGGAGTGAATACTCCTCATAGCAACAGAAGTGTTCTCAAATTCTATCCAGGAGACACTGACATTGCAATACAAGCACAATACATTCCTAACACTTATTTAACATCAAGTTCCTATATAAGCTCATGCATATGTTGAATTTTTCATGCACGAACAGTAACTTTGAACACAATGACTTATTCATATTCACAAATACAGCACACAGATAAGCGTTGAAGGATGATTTAATCTTTGTCAAAGCACAAACTTTTATTATTTATTTTATGAGAAAATGTACAGTTTCATTGCAAGACTTGCCAAATAAAATACAATGTTAAGGATAAATTACTGCATTAAGTGTTGTGACCAATATTGTGCATAAGCATATAAGAAGTAGAGTAAATTGCCTTACAACCTAAATATTAAAATAGTGTTGGGGAAATCCTGAAGTTTTTTCCAAAGATTCAGTTTTCAGTGAATAAATCTGAACAAGAACTGCAAACTATGACCACATTTTTAACTGTTTTTATTTAATTCTAACATCTGTGCAACTGACATTTTCAGATTTATCTGAAAATTCCTGGCCAAAGAGAACTGATTATGTTGAGAGAATCTCACAGATATGGAAAGGTCTTTGTGAAAGAAGCCTTAACAGTTTTGTGGCTCTTAAAATACCAGGTGTCTTTTTCTGTCTCTTTTTCATAAAAACAGAAATCTGCAAAGTTGCCTGACAGAGATTTCCTCTAGCCATTGTATGACAAGGCGCAAGACACAAGACCACTGCTAGCCCACAAAGGGGGAATTTTGAGCTTTTGACTCCTCCGAGGTTGGCAAAAGGTGAGGAATATTAAAATCCAGTACTTTCACCATACAGTCTTCAGTGTCTTTTAACTGCTGTTTTCATAAGACCATTGGAGCCATGATGCCACCAGCACATAAAAGCCCTCTGGATTTTGCAAAATACCAGCACAAAGCCTATGCGTCTGTGTTGCATTGGGGATGGGCTTTTAACCTTTCTCTTAGTATATATCTGTTCAGAAAGGCAGCAAGCTGATTTTCTAGAAAATTTATTTTTAATTTTTTTTTTTATCCCGTATACACAAAAATTTCTCCTACTTTTCTAAAGCAAAACTTTGGGTGAAATATTTCATTATAGCAATCAGCAAGTCATCTGGTGAACATGGAAAAATTTAGATAGCCACAGATTTTATCAGGATAACTATTCAAGCATTGTGCTAAGAGGTATCCAATGGTTTTACGTCCATAGGTCCCAACTGAATCAGCACAGCACGTATGTGCGCAAAAGGAGAGGGAGAAAATGCTATTTCCCTGTGTGTTCTGTTAGGACAAAATGAGAGAGAACAGTATCAACTCATATAAACCATGCCATTCACTGGTGAGAAGAGCCCACATATAGTACCTTCTGGCACATGTGACTGGAAACACCTGTTGCTTAGGCTGAAGATGAAGTGCCTGTTATAATTGGAGATACTGCTGGAGGCACAGATTCTGGTGAAGAATTTCTAGTAGCCAAGCCATACCATAAAGACATGTTATAAACCTTTACTGGCTGCTGTACATAAACCTTTACTGGTGCTGTCTGAGGTACAACCCTCATCACTGTACTCAGAAGATCTGTATGTTTAGATACCCACTGTACACATTTTATCCCATAGCAGTGCAGAATTTTAATAGTAAGTCAGTGCGGCTGAAAAGTACAGCAACTTTCCAGGGATATATTTGCAGGCCTAACAAGATATAGTAATGGAGTGCAGCCAGAGCAGTCAAGTTCAACTCTACTGAAAGTCCAGTCTGCTTATTCCCAATTTCCTGCCTTACCCTTTTTGTCTGTCCAGCCCTGGCACTCATGTGGACTCAAAGTCAGATGCACACAAGACTCTTAAGGAGTGTCCAGGTAAGTGATCCTTTGCCTCATACATGTGTTTAATGCAGCAGTTCAAATGCGCTAGAGATAATGATAGAAAGCTCCTGACACACAGAACAGCAAGAACTGCTGGATATGACTATCTTAACCCTGAACTGGGCTTTCGACCATGAATTTGGATGCAAACTTCCGCACAGACAGTTGTCAAAGGAGGCTTCAGGTAGCAGTTAAAGGAAGAAGAAAGCATCTCGGGTGATGGGGGTCAAACACTTCCTGCCTTCAGAGGAGCAGCTGTCCCCTTAAGGGACTGGATCATGAAGATGTAATTGCTAAGTCAAGGTAAACTACTTAGACAGGATGAATAAATTGGGGTTCTCTGCAGTCAACTTCACCTCTCCATTGTGAAAAGGACTGCTTAATCTGAAACATAAGCAAAACCTGAGTGAAGGTTCCCCCTCCTGTTTCTTTGGTCAAGGCTTTTAAGAGTTTCATTTTCAGTGGCCACTTGCTCCAAAATGCAGTCACATTGCCCATGGAATTAAAGATTTGTAAAAGGAAGCTAAGAGGTGAGCAGAGCTTGAGGGGAACCTTACTGCTGTTACCAGTGGATTGGAGGGTTGAAGTATGTGACTCAGGTAGGAATTCTTACTTAATCCAAACTCCCACTCAAAGTAGCAGAATATGGTAACCTCCTGCATTACAGAAGGTCTATGTCAGGAATGCACACTTTATTTCTTTTCCTCCTATAGTGTGGTAGTGAAGAAGATTTGCCTTTCTTCAACAACATACCAGTGAAAATAAATCAAATGCATCTTAGACAACAATTTCCAGCCTACATCCTACAAAATACATATTTATAGTTTTTTACTATAAACATGAACTAAATTAATTGTAATTTTCACTATAAATCCATTAATATTTTGATGAGTAATGGAAAAATATTTTGTGCTGTTACATATTTTTATTAGGATTGTGACTTATGTCAGACAGGAGTGGCTGTACAACCATACATTATGGGCCTATATTTTCTTTATTTCGAAATGTGGCTCTAGTCTGTGGTTTTCTAGTCTGAAAATCCTATATATTCACAGAACACCGTTAGAACTCCACATCACATATGGATATTTGATGAAAGTATATAAAAAAATTAATGGTGGGGGGAAAACTGTTTGCTTTTTTGCATTAAGTAACAAGGTGTGTCCTGGTTTTGGCCAAGGACAGGTTAATTTTTCACAGCAGACAAAAGGGGGTGGGGCCTGAAGTCATGTTCTCAAGGCCAAGACCCTCAGGTTATCTGGTACCATCTCACATCACTGCTGGGGTGGGGGAAAGGGACTCTCACTTCAGAGAAGAAGGATGTCACTCGTCAGGGGAACAAGTGTGGCTTGCATAGGGTCCATCTGCCATTGCTGCATTTTCCCAGTCTTGGTGAGCATTTTGTTTGTAAATCTCCCTCTCTTTTTAGACTTTGTAATTAGTATTATTGCTGTTACTGCTTGTTTTCGTATCTCATTGCTTTTTCCAGCAAATTGTTCTTATCTCATGATCTCATGATCCTTCTCTTTTATGCCTCCAGTACTCCTCTTTGACCACCCACAGGGAGAAGAGGGAGTGTGGGAGGGGGAGCGAGTGCCAGCGTGGTTTTGGTGGGAGCACTAAATTGAGGAATACTCAATTTAGGTTCCAAAACCCTAACAGTGTTGCCTCCTAACCCTAAGGCAGTCAAATTTCATGTGGATCTGGACTAGTTGCTTTAGAAATACTGTATTTCAAAACTGAATTAGTATCCAGTGGAAGTTAGGGGACTATCAGCTGTTTGTTGTAGAATGAGCCTTGTCCTGTGTTTCTGCAGTTCAGCAATAACTGCTGTTACAGATGATTGGATAAGAACCTGAGGTTTTATAATCAAGAGGGCTCCAGAAAAGGACACGATTACATGCTACAGCCCAGCCAAAACTGACCTAAGGTACAGTACTTCCTCCTCCCTTTTAAGGAGATTTATCTGAAATTGCATATATTTCTGAATTTTATTATGAAAGAGGAATGCATTTCATTGGATAAAATATTTTAAATTTATTTTTATTAAATATAATTTATTATTTTATTTTAAATTAAAATAAAATTATTTAAATTATTAAAAAATTAAAATAAAATTTTCCTACTGTAATGTTGTGTCACTCCATCAAAAACAAACTCCTTCCTAATTTTGACCATCATTGGAACACAGAGAGATCAAAATGGAATTCTTACACTGTTTAGAAGTTACCCAGTATTAAAGAATAATGGAACAATTTTAGGTTGGAAAAACCTTTAAGATTATCTAGTCTGACCCAGCACTGCCAATGTCCCTAAGCCATGTCCCTAAACACAACTTCACATCTTTTAAATACCTCCAGAGATGGTAAGTCAACCACTTCCCTGGGCAGCCTGTTCTAATGCTTGATAACCCTCTCCACGAAGAATTTTTTTCTCAAGCCTCATCTAAACCTCCTGTGGAGCAACTTCAGGATTTTCCCTTGCCCTGTCTCTGGTTGCCTAGGAGAAATGCAACCTCTACCTTGCCACAACCTCCTCTCAGGGAGTTGCAGGGAGCAACAAGGTCTTCTCTGAGCCAACTTTTCTCCAGACTAAACACCCCCATCTCCCTCAGCTACTTCTCACAGGACTGGTGCTCCTAAGACTTCTCCAGCTCCATTGCCCTTCTTTGGACACGCTCCAGCAATTCCATGTCTTTCTTGTAATGAGAGGCCCAAAACTGAAGACATGATTTGGGATGTGGCCTCACCAGTGCCAATAAAAGGGGGAAGACGCCTGCCTCGGTCCTGCTGACTACACTATTGCTGGTACAGGCCAGGATGCCATTGGCCTTCTTGGCTACCTGGGCATAGCTGGCTCATGTTCAGCTGTTATTGACCAGCACCCCCAGGCTCTTTTCTGACAAGCAGTTTGCCAGTCACTCTGCCCCATCATCTAGCACTGATTGAGGTAATTGTGACTCAAGGGCAGGACCTGGCACTTGGCCTTTTTGAACCTCATAGCATTGTTCTTGGTGCATAGATTCAGCCTGTCCAGATTCCTCTGCAGAGCCTTCTATCATGGGTTGGCACAATTTTGTTTTCTAGATACAGAGAAATTTCAAATGTTTTTCCCTGCCCTGACCGTGGAGTGGGTTGCGGGGGGAGGACAAGGACCGATCAAAAAGCTGGCTGAGATAGTGGCAGCTAAGTTGACCAATAGGAAATGTCTATGCGGCTTTGGAGGAGACATTTAAAAACTAACTGTGGGAAATCAGTCTCTCTCTCTCTTTCTTCGGGGATCTGCTATGAGGTAACGTCATGGTCAGGCCAGGCCAGGCCCAGGGATGGCTGAGCCCCTTTCTGCTGCTTGCTGGCAGGGGAGAGGGGCAGCTGCAGCTCAGCAGTGCAGGGCCAGATGCTCAGACCATGGCAGAAAGGGCCAAAACATGGCCCAGCTTAATCACCGCTGGCAGCAGGGAAAAAAAGCCTGCAGCTCCAAAACAACTCTGAGCTGGACCGCACTGGATGAGACTGAGGGGTGGAAAAAAGGACATCTACTAGTTTCTTCCATCAGCACAGCTTTGTATTTTCTTCAGCTCCTGCAGCCTTGAGCAGTTTTTGCAAGCCCAAACAGATTTAAACCTTTTTTTTCTAGCAACATGGAACTTTTAAGCACAATTCTTCCTTGAGAGAAAGAAGAAAGACAACATAAGGGTACCTAGAAGAGACACCGAATGAAGTCAGTTAGATGAGAAGTGTAAGAACTAATAATATTAGAACAGGATTGAAGAAGTAGTGTCATTTTTAACCGGACTTTTCTAAGGTAAATTATGAAGAAATGAACTGTTCTTTGCAGCATCTTAGTATTATTTGGGTAGAATGCTGTTCTAATCAAAATTAAGGACTGATGTAATTGAGATTTATTTGGGAACTTTGAAGCCCCCACTCTTGGGTTAAAAAAGAGGTCTCAGCCTTTGAGACAAAGATGATTTTAGACTAGAAGAAGTATTTGTAAATAATACCCCAGATACACTGAAAAGCTTTGCTGATAGAACATCACAGTGTGCGAAAACTCCAGGCAGCAGCAGATGTGTGACATTAAGAGCACTGGACTATTTTGTCTTGTGCCAAACATCTTCATGAAAGATCTTAGAAAGATTCTTCTCCTAAGATAATGAGTGGTTATGTCTGAATAGTGAAACTGACTGAAAACCCTAAGTTGTGTCTTTCTATGTTGTTCAATAAGAAAGTTAATAGTTTGTAAAAGGAAAGAAGCATGTTTTAAAGTGTCATTCTGTTTTAGTTTGTTTTCTTTTTCTCATTTTTTTTCTTTCCTCCTCATTCTTTTAATATATGTTAATAAAACTATTTTTTGTTCATTTTTAAGCTTAAGCCTGCTTTGTTTATTTTTTCTCCTAATCTCTCCCTCCCACAAAAAAAAAAAAAATACTAAAACCCCTACATTAATTGATGTTTCCGCCTGGTTTTATTAAATTAAAACCATTACATCTTCAAACCCCCCAGCAGATCAACGCTTCTGCCAAACTTGGTGTCAACTGCAAACTGAGTGTGGGGGTACTCAATTTCCTTGTAAATGAAGATACTAAACAGGACTGACTGGCCCTAGTACTGAGCCCTGGGGGTGTCCAGTGGTGATAGCTGGATGTAACTCCATTGACCACCACTCTCTGGGCTCGGCCAAGCAGCCAGTTCGTAACCCAGTGAAGGGTGCACCTGGCTAAGCTGTTAGCTGCCATCTTTTGCAGGAGAGTGCTGTGGGAGACAGTGTCAAAGGCCTTGCTGAAGTCCATGTGATTGGTCATCCACTACATGGGTCACTTCATCATAGTAGGAGATCAGGTTGGTCAAGCAAGACCTGTGTTTGACAAACTCAGGCTAGTGGGGCCTGACTCCCTTGATGTCCTGCATGTGCTGTGTGATGGCACTCAGGGTGATCTCCTTAATGACCATTACTGGGATTGAGGTCAAACTAACAGGCTTGTAGCTCCCTTGATCCTTTTCCCAGCCCTTTTTGTAAATGTGTCCCATTTCCAAACTTCCTGTCACTACCAGGACTACCAATCCTGGAAACTGGTAGTTTCCAAACTACCAGCCACCTGGTACCCATCCCGATAGCCAGGACATTTGGTTAATGATGGAAAATGGCTCAGTACCCTTGAAGAGCTCTCATAAAGCCTCGTGTGTGTTAAACGGTGTAGCAGGTCACTAGCCCTTTCCCCTAGGAGTATGGGGGCTTCATTCTGCCCAGTTCCCATCTTCCAAGCCATGGGGCTGGATACCTCAAGAACAACTGGTCTTGCTCTTAAAGTCCAAGGTAAAGAAGGCATCCAATACCTCAGCCTTTTCCTTATCCCTTGTCATTATGTTACACCCCCTGCCCCCAGCTCAACAACCAATAGCAGATGGACATACTTCTTGGCCCCCTTTTGTAGAGAACGTATTTGTAGGAAAAATTTTGGTTGTCTTCTATGGCAGTTCTAGTTGGTCTTTGGCCCATTTAATTTTCTCCCTGCATAACCCATGACATATTTTTAGTCCTGTTGAGTTGCTTGTCCCTTCTTCCAAGGGTCATAAACGCTCCTTTTTCTCCTGAGTTCAGCCTAAGCTCTGTTCAGCCAAGCCAATCTTCTTCCCAGACATCTCTTTTTCCTTTCCTATCCTTTCTGAAGAGTTTAGAGTGATCCACTGCAGCACTCCAGTAATGCCCCACGTTTCTGTGATGGCAGCTGTGTCATAGCTTTCTTGCTTCACAGTGGCTTCCATTGTCTCTATTGCCCATGCTGCATGCATTGGTATAAATGCACTTGGTCTATTGATCCCCGCCCCTCCCCCCCCTCCCCCGGCCCTTTTGGTGGGCAGAAGGCATAATTTCTATGATTCTTTTCATGCTTTTCTGTGGTTTCTAACATATCAATAGCACTTGTGTCTTTGCTGCTGCATGGATCTCCGTCCTTTACCCCCACTGAGAGAGCAGACCGAAGGAACTCACTAGCACACCATCCCTCAAACATTGGCATGCTGTCCACAGGTCTCCAGTGTGCTTGGGATTTATTCCTTTCCTCTTTTGAACCTATTTTAAAGATCTCTCATTGAACCCTGCTAACTCTTGTGTAAAGATCTTTGAGAGAGGTATTGCCAGCTGGCCTGATGTCATGTAAACCAACCCATCAAAGTCACCAAAATTCGGCCAGTGACACCAGTCTTGAAGCCACGTATCAATCTGGTAGCTCTTCCTGTTTCTTCTCTCGTCATTCTCTGCAACTGGAAGGATAGAGGAGAACATACTTGTGCTTCTGATCTCTTAGCCTATCACCTAAAGCCATGAAATCTCTTTTGATTGCTCTGGACTTCTTGTTTCAAAATTCATCATGGCCTACTGAAAAATCAATGCCATACCAGGGTAGGAAGTTTTCCCTTCACATCTTTAACCTCTGCCCCAAAAGAGGAGGGAAGTTAAGAAGTAGGCTCAGTCTACATGTTGGGTCCTCTGTTTTTTATCAGGGAGTCTTCTGTGACAATGATCCACCTGTGCTGCGGTTTGTTGTTGTTGTTATTGGTTGTTTGTTTTTTTTTTTGTCGTTGTTTTTTTTTTGTTTGGTTTTTTTTTTTTTTTGTTTGGTTTCTTGTGTGTGTGTGTGTGTGTGTGTGTTGTGGTTTGGTTTGGTTGTTTTTGTTTTTTGGTTTTTTTGTGGTTTTGTGGTTTTTTTGTTGTTGTTTTTGGTTTTGTTTTGTTTATTTGTTTTTGTTCCTTCATGGAAGCAATTTTTGACACTTCCACGCTAGATGAACCATCATGATCATTATTCTTCAGATCCACTTGCAAAGCCTCATACCTCATGCCAGGGTACCTGGGAAGGTGGAATAGACAATTTTAGTTATTAGATTAAGTTAATGATCACTTCAATTTCCAAAAGGGAATATTGTGCACCTTCAAAGCTGTTCTCTTATGGTTTTGGAGAAGGAGTGGCTGAGCTCTTCCTGGTTTTCAGTGACATGTGGAAATGGATCAAAGCTGTGTCAGGGAAGGTTCAGGATGGATATAAGAAAAATTTCTTTACTGAGTGGCTGATCAAACACTAGAATAGACCTCCTAGAGAGGTGGTCGATATCCTCAAGTCTGTCAATATTTAGAGGCATTTGGACAATGCCCTTAAAAATGTGCTTCATCTTATGGTGAGCCCTTATATTGTCACAGAGTTGGACTAGGTAATTATAGGTCCCTTCCAAAGGAACTATTCTATCCCTCATAACCCTGTAATTTTAAAATGCTTTGAGGTAACAAGAAAAGCTTTTAAATTGGTCTTCTACATTCAAAGAAGTTTACAGTCCAGATAAAAAACATGACTGAAGTCAAGTTCTGCTTAGATCACAACTGTCATTGGATCATGGTTAGATTCCACACCGAGAGTAACTTGCTAATAGAAATGGAAGCTCAATCTGAAGGTAAAAAAGAACCTGGAATGAATAGCTGAAAATGTGGGATGACTGAAGCCTACATAAATTCATCAGAATATGCTATGATATGGCAATTAAAAGGTAGATATGTAGTCTTTCAGACTATCAAAGCAAAGGTGATTATTTACAGTACAGTATTCATGGAAGTATTTTGCTAGAATCAGCATCTTCTACTCAAAGTCTGCTGTTTTGGGGGGGTTATTTGTGGGTTTTTTGCATGATGATCAATTTATATATTTGCTGAGTTATTCCATAAATTATATTTTCCTCACAGAATAAAAATCTCAGCAGGAACATCTGCAAACTGTGAAGAAAGAACAATGATCTATGCCAAAAATCTTTAAAAACTATAAGCTGTAAACACTGGACTATGTTTGCTTGGACCAGGAAATTATAACAGATTGGTCAAATATTAAGTGCATTTGCAGCTGCTAGAGGTAACAGGAGTTGGGGTGTTTTGAACACTAATAATTCTTAAGTGCAAGCATATGAAAGAGAATACAATCTTGTATGACACAAATCTTGGAGTTTTTATTTTTAACCATGATGGATGGTGTACAGTTTAACATTTTCTTCTCTGAACTTGGGCGCCATAAATTTCACTGTTTTCTCTCTTAGTTCAAAATATTACAGATATTAAGATTGTTCTACAATTTTTTTTTTCCTCCATCATGATTTACCATGAAGTGATAGTAATACAGCAGACTTCAATAAAACGTTTCAACAGCATCATATTCTAATAGTAAGAAATTATTGAAGTTTACAATATAACTTATTGTCATGGATGTAAATTAACTCCTTTGAAGACATCCCACAGGAATCTATGCTTGCCATGTACAATACAGCTCCCAGAATGATTTCCCATGTATCTGTCTGACATGTTTTCTACTCGTGAAACTTGTATCACAGAAGTAATAAAAATGTATTAGTCTTTGTGATTTCTAAGCAATAATTTCTAATATTGTATGTACAATACTACCAATGCAGTAAATTCTCCTGCTTTTGACATCTTTCTTTGGAATTTATCTGAGAACAAAGCATTTTAAGAACTCTATCTACATAATTTGTTGCTTATTTACTATGTAAAAAACCCTGTTAAATAATTTTCCTTTCCCAATGGATGACTCCCTGTAGCAAGACCCTAGGTTGTCATGCCAAGGCATAGAGGGCAATCAACCCCCCCCCCCCACCTATAATTTCTAATTACCTTGTCAAACATTGATACACACCATACTACAACAGCAGATTTAAGCCCTGATGTCTGTATTCTATTCATGTGCATATAGATTAGTTCTACACCCAATATTACTTTTCTTGGCATCTAACTGGTATATAGCTTATTTCTTCCAGATTGCTTTGACTGTATTATATATTTGTTCATTGCTGTGATGGGTAAATCAGAACTTGAGCACAGACAAACTTGTAGCTATTTGAGAACATTAAATTTACTGCACAGACTCTCGGCACTTGGTGATAGACACAAGTTAATTTGCATTTCTTATTGCATGACTTAATTCAGCAAAGCACTTAACTAAAGTGCTTGATTTTAAATAAACACTTAAGTCTTTTCCTCGCAGAGATTTTTCTTTTTTCTAAAATTAGTATTCCATTTCATCAAAATAATGATATTTTCTAAACACAAATTAGCTAGAAGTTTTTCAGTCTAGACTTTCCACTGGAACTCAGCACATGACTTTGTACATAAGATTGATGTCTTCTGTGAAGCTTTAGGGAAACAGGACAAAGCAGCCATCAACAAGTCATATGAACTACCATTTTACCACTACCACTAAGAAGAAAATAATCACCTGCCTCAATTTTAAATGAAAGACACTGTAGCTCAAATAATGAAAGAAATAAATGTCCCATTTTGCTGGGTGGGGCTGTAATAATCTAGGACTAATTTAAAAATGTCCAGGGCATAACTCAGTGTCCTAGGTTACAATGTAAGATGTGCCCAAAGTATGTATTCTATCACCATCCACATGAGATGTTGAAACTAGGCTGGGCAGTGTTTCCCTTGCCCCCTCCCTCCAGCCTATCTTCTGTTAATGGCCCATCAATGCCCTGCTGCGTGACTCATAGATAACTCCCTCCAGGAGCTATCTCTGTTGAATGGGCAATCAAGGACACATTGCAAGACTGATAAAATGATATCAGCCCATTGTGAGATGCTCCACCCAAGGGGAGGAGCCAAGCATTCCCACTTGGATATAATCTGGGACTGGGGACAGCACAGGCAGCCTTACCCACTGGATTCCCATAGGACAAAAGCTACCAGACCTTTCTACAGGAACACTGCTTCAACAAGACCACTTCATCTGGACTGCTACCACCACGGTGTCAGGTTGTATTCTGACTCTGTCAGTGATCTTTGTACTATTGCATGTGTTTTATTTTATTTACCTTATTTTTCTCTCCTATTAAATTGTTTTTTTCTGACTTGGAGTCTCTCACTGGTTTTGCCTTCAAGCCAGCACACTCAATCAGCTTTTGAGTGTTTTGGAACCCATTTTATTGATTGAGGAAAATCCGTACTGTCAAATATTTTTTTTTGTGTTTGCAGTAAATAAAACTGGTTTCACCAAGACAGAGAAGAAATTCTGTCTTGGAATTTATCAGGGCAGAATTTAGTTTTATTGTAGATATGCTTGTATGCCAAGATAATAATCAGTAAGTACAGATGTAATTCATTCTGTGATTATATTCAGTATGACACAGAATGGTGATGAGTTTTGTATGTTTTGGAGATGGTCACTTTAAAGTCAGCTAGAGAGATGACAGAGGCTCTCACGTCTTCTGGAGACACATGGAGAAGACAAGTGTCAGCAGATATAAGTTGCATTGAGGGAGGCTTTATTTTGACAGAAAAAAGATATTTTTTTGTAGTGATATATTGTTTAATGGAACAACCTCCCCAGAGACATGGTGAATTCTCCATCACTGGAAGGTTTTTTTCAAGATATGTTTGGACAGGATGCTCTGTATTCCAGCCTCCCTTTCCTGTGGGGACCAGGAGACTTTTGAGGGCCCTCCCGGCCTGGGCTGTTCTGTGATTGTATGCTTGTGATTAAACTTGTAAATTTCTAGAGATCAGGTATTTCTTCCTTTATATAGTGGCTAAGGTTTTATAAATGTGGAACTTGCACAGGCTCTTATTTCAATGCTCTCTTGTAAAGAATACCATATACCGAAAGTTTCTAGACACCATTGCACAATTTGATGTATAGGAATTTCCCACAACCATAGTATACCATTGACTGTGAACTGTGACTCCTAGTAAAGAAAGACTAATCTGTAATTAAGAAACTTGGTACATAATTAGATTTGACACAGTACTTATTGTATTATTGTCTGATCTCTTCATACATATTCCTATTTATGCACTCTTAATTTAAGGTCAAGATGACTCCCTAAATAAGTAAAATAATTATGTGAATACTGATTCTACCTGGATTTTGAAATAATTAATTTAGTTTCACTGCTGAAATTCAGTAGTAACAAGAAAGGTAGTTGAAAAAAATTATCCCTTTGGACTTTTTTTTCCTTGTAAAAACTTTTCTATGTATTTATCATTATTTACAATACAGTTAAAGCCTGGGTTTTATTCCCTCAGGACCCTCTTGGCTCTGACAGACCTTACCAGAACTGCTCAGCCTGCTGCTGTGTTACTCCACAAACTGTGTAATGCACAGGATCCTATCCCAGACCCCAGGGCCACCAGCTCCTGTCCCAGTGAAGCTGCAGCAGAGCTGGTGACCAGCCTCCCTCACCTCCTCCCTTGCCCAGCCTCTGAGCTGATGTCCCAGCCTTGCCCTGCCCACCTTGGTCTCTGCCTGAACCCTAGGTAGGGGCTGCTTCTGTCTGCTTCTATGTGACATCCTTTATGTGTGCAGGGATCATCTCTCCCTGCACCCTGATACATTCTCCCTGTTTGGCATGCTTTCTAGTTTGTCCTTGTTAAATAAATACAAAATACCTACCATCATTTAGCTTATACAAATTAATTTCCCATTGAAAAGAGAATGTGAGCCAGAGTAATTTAAATGTTCCAAGAAAAATCTTAGCACAGACTACCCGCAGGTGCACTGCTCTTGGAGTGCTTTTCCACTGGGGTTACAGCTGCCTACCATCACCACAGTCAAGCTGTTATGTTGTTTGGGTTTGGATTTATTTTTTGTTCCTGCATAGACTCTCATCACAAACAATATTAAAACCTCAAGAAGACAAAGTTCAGTAGAAAGTTGAGAATGTAACAGTTCTCAGAACAATTTTTTTAAAAGAGTGTTTGTTTACACAGTACTCAGTAAACTTATGCAAAGGAAAACTTACACCCCAGACCACACAGCAAAAGTTCATTATAAGGCCAGAAGCACACACATGTGTACATGTGCACCTTGTTTTTTAAAAGGCTGTTAGTAAGCCAGAAGATAAATCATTGTTACAAAAACGCATTATTTAATCCTGTATTTAAATACCACTTTACTGTGTGCATAAATCTGTGCTCTAATACTTTCCACCTATCCAGGATGACACATCACTATCAGACTCATTTTTTTGGGAAGACACATTTTCTATCTGCAATAAGGTTTAGTCACACAAGTTTTAGAGAAGGAATCTATAATTTTCTTGAAAGCGGTGGCAATTTGTAAGCTTTCAGAAGAAGACATGATTGGCATGTGCTTGGTGGACACTTCTCAAAAAAAAACTATTAGACCTGTCTAACTAACTAGCTAATTATCTTTTCAGACCTAATAAATATCTCAATAAAGATTATATTCAAATCTTGGGCCAAGCAAAGCATCTCCTTTTGCATTTCTAGAGCCAGTAACTGAATAAATTCAGCAAGCTGAATACTGGGTATCTGTCTAGAATTTTCAGATGCTTCTCTCCGCATAAGCCAGGAAAAGATAAGTGGTCAAAATAGAACATACTGTAAGGAAGTTAAAAGAAAAGAGGACAGAAGTCAGACACAAGTTGAAGAGAAAGAGATATAGATAAAGATGCAGACTTTGGAAGAAGGCATCACTCAGAGATGCAAAGGAGCTCCTGCTGGGTTTGTAATTTAGGCAGCAGCAGCAGAGGGGAACATCTACAGATGAAGAGATAGACAGCTGTTTAGAGGCATGAATAAAAGAGGAATGAAAAAACCTCAAAGCCAGAAACAATAGGATTAGATGAAAGCAAAAGGATGGGTCTTCGCAAAAAAGGAACCTGATCATTTTCTGTCCTTAGTATTTGCATTTTTCTATGAAAATGCCATGAAACTAGCAGCAGAAACTACATTACAGGATTTTAAAATGCTGTTCCTTGTGCAGAACATCACAATAATTCTGGGACAATTTAACCTGTTAATTTTAGTTTTAGGTATGAGTTCTGCACCTAATGAGCCAAAGATTGCTGATGGCACAACTCATGTTTCACCTTATAGATTTTAGTTTTGGTTGGGTTTTTGATTCATTCAAGAAACAAGTGGGCAGGATGCTAAATAGAGTTGTGCTCTTAAGCAGGTTATTGCTGATGCAATCTCTCTTTTCTGTAACACAGAAGTGGCAACAGGGTAAAGCTGCAGTATGGAGGACTCCTTCTACAGTGTTGGCCTCAAGACCAGTTGTCTGATCCCAGTCACTGTTCTAACCTATTCTTTCTTTCCTCTTTCCAGTTTGGCTCTCTGTCAGCATTGCTTCTTCATAAATTCCATTAAGTCATGACAGAACCCTTCTTGAGTCTCCTTGAGATTTCCCCTGATGATGATAAAGGATAAATCCAAAACAAAGACCATTTTCCTATTGATTACTAAGTCATTAATGCACAATGTTGATGATAAAAAGAATTATCAGAATTTCTTTAGTGTCCAGCGCAATTTTTTGTTCTTATTCACAAAACAAAGATAATTTCATTAAAAAAAAAAAAATAATATATATATATATATATACTGCATCTGAAGTAATAGAAAATATAATTCTGCAGTATGCAAGCTATAAAAAGTTGTCAAGATACTCTCAAATTAACAATATGATATGCTTAGCTGTATGCAGACCTGACAATAGGGGAATTTTCTTTTTTTACTATCCTCATATGATGATACTGTCATTCTCCCTATCCTGCATGCCATTAAGGGACACACAATTTTCAGTACTCATAAGCATGATTCTTAGTATCAGAAAGAAGACTTATTCATATGTTTATTAAAGCATTTAATACAAAAAAAAAAAAGTTTAGTCAAAGATTTTCTATTCTACAGAATCGATACATCCTGAAAACATAGCATACTAAGACTAAAAATCATAAAATACACAAGACCAGCCCTCAGGAATCTCTGAACCAGGAGATCAGGTTAGAGGAATGTTGGAAGGAGCACTTTTGCTTGGCCAAAAATTATTAGACTGGAGTACCCCTAAGCAAACCTGGTATCAACCGGTCCATGAGTCCTAATAAGATGCAACCATTAACCTGAAAGAGCTGGTGAACACCATAGTTGGTCCTCTTATGGTCATCTTTGAAACATGGACAACCAGGAGAGGTGCCTGAGGACTGGAAAAAAGCAGATGTCACCCCAGTCTTCACAAAGCACAAGAAGGAGGACTCAGGGGTCTACCAGCCAGTCCACCTCCCCTCAGTCCCTGGAAAGATGATGGAGCACCTCCTGCTGGAGGCCATCTCTATCCACATGGATGACGAGAAGGAGACGAGGATGGATTCAGCCAAGGGACATCATGCATGGCCAATCTGATTGATTTCCACAATGAAACAACTGCCTGGATAGATGGATGAAGGGAGAGCAGTGGATATTGTTTCACCTGGACTTCCCCAAGGCTTTTGACACTGTCTCCCACAACAACCTCACAGGCAAACTCAGGAAGGGTGGCCTGGATGAGGGGACAGTGAGGTGGACTGAGAGCTGTCTGAATGGCACATCCCAGAGGATTGTTAATCAGTGGCACAGGCTCTGGTTGGAGGCCTGTCACAGTTGGTGATCCCCAGATCCAAGAGTGGGCCTGGTCTTGTTTACCTTCTCCATCAGTGCCTTGGAGGAAGGGGCAGATGCCTCCTCAGTGAGTTCACTGATGACACAGAGCCGGGAGCAGTGGCCCAGACCCCGTGGGCCGTGCAGCCCTTCAGAAGGGCCTCGACAGGGTGGAGAGGTGGGCAGAGAGGAACTGTCTGAACTTCAACAAAGGCAAATGCAGGGTCCTGCACTGGGGAGGAGTAACCCCAGGCACCAGCATGGACTCAGGGCTGATCTGCTGGGGAGCAGCTCTGAGGAGAAGGACCTGGGGTTCCTGGTGGACAGCAAGCTGTCCATGAGCCAGCAGTGGCCTTATGGCCAAAAAGGTCATTGGTGTTCTGGGGTGCATCAGGAAGAGCACTGCCAGCAGGATGTGGGAGGTGATCCTGCCCCTCTGCTCAGCCCTGGTGAGGCACATCAGGAATTCTGTGTCCAGTAATGGGCTCCTCAGGACCAGAGAGACATGGAGATGCTGGAGCTGGTCCAGAGGAGGGTGAGAAAGACTATTAGAGGACTGGAGCATCTCTCATACATGGTAAGGTCTGACTATAAAAATCTGAAGAGAGGGTGCCTATGGATGGATCCAGGCTGTGCTCAATATTGCCAAGCAATAGGATAAGAAGCAATGGGCACAAACAGATGCACATGAAGTTCCACCTCAATTTGAGGCAGAGATTCTTTACTGTGCAGGTGACTGGAACAGATTATCAAGAGCGGTCTCCCTCACTGGAGATATTCAAGAACAGTCTGTGATGTGATCTTTTCCAATGCACTTTGAGAAGATCCTGCTTGAGCAAGCATGTCAAACTATTCTGTTCCCTTCTAACCTGACCAGCTCTGTGATTCTGAGGGTTTTCTTCTCCTAGATGACCAGATCAAGTTTTCTGTCTTTCCTCATATGAGATTTGCTCTAATTCCATCATGATCTTAGTAGCACTTCATTGGACCCACTCCCATATTTGTATAGGGTCTTTTGTATAGGTGTCTCTTATTGTGAAACCCAGAACATGACACAACAACACTTGAGGTGTGACCTCACCAGTGCTTAGTAGATGGGAAAGATCACCTCCCTCAATCTACTGGCAATACTCCTCCTAAGGCAGCTGAGGACACTGCCTTCTTTCCTGCAGGGGCAAATTGTGTAAATACCAGTGGGTTCACTGTCTTGAATAAGAATATTCTAAAGTATTCAAAGTCCTAAAGAAGAAGATTGTCATTATTTTGAGAGAACATCAGTCTTTCTAAGTATGAATCCCTTTTTTTAGTAAAACTGAACATCATACTGACTAATGTCTGTATTAATGTAAAATACGAATACATATATATAACGTATAGTCTCTTGACACACCTATCAGGGAGAGATGTTTATAGAATGTAAGTTAAAGACATCACACAGTAAGGACTAGTTTTTTGAAACATTTTGGAGCTGGATAACCACTGAAATCCTTGGAAAACACATGCCAGAAGACCTTTAAAGTCACATAAGTCACCAGTAAAATGGAATATAGATTCCAAATAATTTAAAGCTTTTTAGGAAGAGAGCAACAGCCTTAGTCCCATCCTTATAGCAGATAAAACACTCCTCTTCTTCTGTAACCCACCTGCTAACAGTTGTTCACAAGAACCTTCCAATATGTCTTAACATTGAGAAATGAAAAACTGATCTAACATTAGATATGCAAGTAGAAACTAATTACTTACATTGCTAATGGCTTTAAAGAGGCTTGAAAAACAGTTTATGAAATATTACAGGTAAAAATGCAACATATTCTTCATAAAACACTCAAGAATATGAAGATTAATAAACTGTAGATAGAGTAAATTACTAACTGCTGTTCTCTAACAATTAGTTTTAAGAAATTTGCTGATCAAGGTTCTTTTTTTTACAGCTCCAGTTTTATGATAGAATCATAAATAATGAAGTATTATTATCTTTTTTATACTCTATCCTGTATGTCTGTCCTTCATAGGTTTCCCGAGGGCTAACTAAAGCATGCTTTGAAATAATTAGAAACACATAGCTGATTTCTTTTCTGGTTTATTATTCTACCCCAAGAAACCTTTCACCCCTCCAAAATTGCGACTACCTGAATTCTACTCTAGTTCAACAGCAACTGTTAAACATTAGTAATTGAAGACTTCAGAGAGACATTGGTTGATACACCAGCCATTTATTCTCAAGAATAAATCTCACTTTTCTTTCAAAAATAGAGCTTATTAGGGAAAAGCAGATAAATCTAGTAAAGTGCAAAAGTATTCAGAAGAAAATGACGTTCTCTTCCTACCCATTAGTATAGCCACTCCAAAGCAAATTCTTTTTTGTAGTAGTAGTTGGAAACTGCTCCAATTAAACAATAGATTTGAAAAGCAAAACTGCACTGCACAATCTGAGAAATCATGGCAAAACTCTAGAGAAGAAGAGAGAATCTAGAGGGAAAAAAAATCTAGAAAATCTAGATAAAAATCTACAGTAATCTGTACTTTGTTCAGATTTCACACTGGAAAGTCAAACAAAGATTAGTTAATACTTAGATATAGATAATAAAAATGATAGCAGTAAAAACATCAAGAACAGAAAAATGAAAACAAGTGATTGCATATTATTTAGGTTTGACATAGTAATCTGGAATTAAAAGTATAAAATACATTAAAATTGTCTGAATTTCCTGATATACAGAAGAGAACTGCTGAAAATGAAGAGATTTTCTATTCTTTTAAAGATAAATTTCCATGGCACATCAGTATCTGTCATCATGGCTGCCATTCTATTTCCAGCACTTACCTGAGTAATGATGCTTGAATTTTATACCTTAACTGTGTGATGGAAAGAAATACATTATTTTGTGTATTCCTGCACAGAAATGAGACAACTATATAACATTGGTCTTTAAAACTCTTCTCATTTTTCAGGCAGAGAATATTCTACCTTACAGATGAATTACACTAAACAGCATTATATTTGTCTCCACCTCTGACTTCAGTTTTTAAAACTAAAGCAAAACAGCTGCTTATCCAGCAATACAGGAGGAATGGGAATATCTCTCACTACTTTGGTTTTTTCTTAACCATTAGGATGTAGAGGAAACTAGTCTATCTTGCATTTACAAAGAGTGAAATATATGATCTAATAGGGAAGAATTCCATCTACCTACCATTAACTCATAAATTGTAAAGACTGGTAAAAAATAGAAGACAATACAAAATGTAAAATAAACAAAAGGAAAAAATTATAAATACTGCTTCTTTACTTCTGGCAGCTAAGGAGATAATGATAAATACACATAAACACACAGTTATCTGTTTTGAAATATGATTGGGACAGAATTCTCACTGCCACATTTATCATAGAGAAAACCTTGCATTTACAGGAACAATTGAAATGCTGCAAACGGAAGGATTTCTGACCATCTTTAGCAACAGTCTTTTCTCACTAGCTGGAATTGTTGGTCGCCTTCAGGGAAGAATGAAGCAAATAATATTGCCTGAACAAAGAAAATTTGTCTGTCAAAAGGCTTTTCCTTCTACAGTCATCAAGACTGCAGGGCACATTTATAATGTCATTCCTCGGTTTGCTCCGTGTTTGGAATAGAGAGTTCTTCAGATGTTTTGTCCTGAACCAGAAAACAAATATGCAAAAATCTGTCCATCATACACTGAATGTTCTATGTCTGGCAAAGAAGAAGCTAGAACACTTTTGGTACACATGCAGTGAGCTGGTGTGGAGGACTAAGTTTGTGTAATTGTGAAATGAGAAAACTTCAGAGGACATGATGGAAGAAGAGATACTTTAAATAGAGATATTAATATTAGGTTGATTCCTATTTCTGATCAAATCATGGTTTTGAGCCTATTTTATAATCTTCTGGTGAGAGCAACTCCAGTTCATGCCAGAAGAGGGGGGTCTTTTCTTTCACCACAACTACCTGGGCATAGTAACTGTTTGTCTTGGGCTGGATTACCCTTGTTTTCACAGTTTGTCCAGACGGAACCTTTTTTTTTTTTTTTTTTTTTTTTAAGGACTTAGCATTCCAGATGTGACTTACAAATTAAAGCACTTTCACTAAGTCCATCTGTTTTTACATGTGCACAGTATGTTTTTTCATAACGACCCTGAAAAGGCAGTACCAGCCTAAATTCCTTAAAAATTACCCTGCATTATACCTGATGTTCTGATTGTGACAGAGAGGCAAGAGGAACTTGGGACACAGGAAGTTAAGGACATATTTTGATCATGAGATAATAGGGTTACTCCTAGGTTTTAAGGGTATCTTATTAGATTTTTTTTTTTTTTTTTAATGTTGCACAACTAACACCACCTTTGCTATAACCTTCTTACAAATATGCTTGTGTGGTAGTCTGAGGAATATCTGACTTTTTCTGTCTGGACTTTAGAGGGAAACAGGCTTTTGGGAAGCATTTTTTGAGTTAAAAGGAAGATGCATGCTTTTTATAGGGGTTTTTTTTCTGATCATGCAGCATGGAAAGATATCTATGATGCAATAAAAAGGAGTGATAGGATTAATGGAAGGCAGGAAGATACAATGTAGTTAATGCAGCATTCTTTATAATATTCCTAAAGAGGAGAAAAGAGATATCCAATGTGTCTGATTTTAAGAGCTATTCAAATATTATAGCAGAGGTTGAAAACAAGGGATCCGATCAGATCATCTCACAAAGACAATGCCATTAGCAGGTTTGTTGAGAAAAAATTGGTCTGAATTATCATATTCAGCTGAGATCCATGACCTGAATAGACCACGTTACCACAATCATGTTTCAACTTCTGTAGCCAGATAAAAAAATTGTTTGACCATATTAGTTATTACATTATTCAAATAAACCCTGAAACTTTATAGGAGTTTACAAATATACAACAACCATCTTTATAAAACTTGTTATTGCCTGGGTAGAATCCAGCTGGGTAGAATGGTAAACGGCCACCACCATTGCTAATGTAGAAGGTCCTTGGAGATGTAATTAGAAGTCTAAAGAGGAAACTGTCACACTGTTGGAAAGAAAGAAGAAAAAGAAAGCCCACTGGGGAACAGAGATAAAATAGAACAATATTCTACTCTGTTCCACTAAATATAACAGTTAAAACCCAATATTTTTGTTCCTACAGAAAGCCAATTCTGAACCAGTTTTCTATGCACAATGCACATTATACTTAATGCCTTTCAGATGGGTTTACCAAGAAAGTTTGCAAGTATTAATTGCAGAGATCAGTTAATCAGCTTGAACCAAAGGGATCCACTGAGGTTTGAGTGCTGATCTGAAACCTGAATTATGTTTTGCATCTTTCCTCTTTATGGACAACACTCTCCTTCGAGGAGGTTTTATCTTTAAGGAGTGTAGCAGTCTGAAAGAGGGAGAGAGATAGAAAAGCTTCAAATAAATTTGAGTTGTCAGGCCAAAGGTCAGCAGTCTAAGACCACAGCAGGTGAACTGCATGCACACAGTTAAGAGACCTAGAAAGTAGATATTCTGTATTGCACTATTGTTCTTCAAGTTAAAACGTATTATCGCAAGAACAAAGTAAAACAAAGTGTTGATTATACCACTATTTAAGCAATGTTGTTTGAGAGGCCAAAGTACTACTAAGAGTGCCGTTTTTAGTATTTTGCACAAGCTGGAGCTTATATGGGGTATATATCTCAAAGCAATCCACATCAGTACCTATACAGCTCCTAAAGCATACAACAGTGTCCCAGCTTAAAAGCAGAGTTCAGACTACAGACTATGAATATTTCTAAGTTACAAAGCAATGATATTACTGTCAATGGGTCCCTAATGGAAGCAAAAGTCCTAAAGAGATAACTAAAATATTTCTAAAGTAGCAAGTGAAAGGAAACACACAAGGTCTTGACGTGAGGTTAGAATGTGACGTTTGTATTTCTTCTATTTTCAGTACAGAAGGGGTAAAACCTAATACATAGTATCAGTCAAGTGAGGAATGAATTCTAAAGTAGCTTAAAAAAGACATTTAGTTAATCTAATTTCAAGTGTTTTAAAAAACAGAACTAGAAATAAATACCAGGGAGGTGTCAAATTGAAAAAAAAAATGGGAAAAAAGTGGAATCTTTGACAACTTGTGTGGCAGCCCAGAAATACGAACATAATGACATATGGGGAGATCTCAGGAAAGTCCGTACACAAATCCTATGGCAGCAAACTATCAAAATAAGATGTAAAAAATGGATGGAAACTAGTGTTTTGAGATAGAAAGGTTACACAGATTTGGTTAGTGAATTTATGCACTTAAAGTTCCCACAGGAATCTCATTGAGAAGAACCTTGCCTAAGAATTTATGATCAAGAAGATAAAGATAAGACAGAAGGTAAGGCAGAGAGAATTCCACAGAACTACTAAATATTAACCTCTCTAGGAAAAAAAAAAAAAAAAAAAAAAAAAAAAAGGGTCTTGAAATGTTTATTATTTACAAAATTATGTTTCTATAAGCAAATTACTAAAATTCACTACAAAAAGCATGTAGAAAACACGTAAAGCATCAGAAAAACATCTGCTGGGAAAATCCTGATCCTAGCAGCTTCTTCAGGATGAGAATTTCTTCCACTGAGAAAATTAAATGAGGGGGTGGCACCACAGAGAAAAGATCCACTAAGTGAACTGAAACAAATGAATTGGAAAACACCAAATAAACACATATAACTAGTATGGAAAATAAACATTGCTCCCACAAACCTGCCATGTATGTTGGCAAAAACTGAGAAGACAAAATGATTTGTGATAGAGATTGAATGGCATTTGAGTAAGTAATGTTGCAAGTATCATTATTCATTAGAATACATATATATTTTTAATACAACATAACAATTCACTTTTGTCATTTAAGGTAAAGGAAAAATAATCACATATGTAGAAGTTTCTTTTAGAATAGGCTAGAATATTTATCTGTAACTTCAGTCAAGCTATGGAGAAGAGAGAACAGAAGGTAACACCCCTGTTCAGTGTCACTATATACATGGAGTAAGTTCTTGAAATTGGTTCATTCTAAAACACTTATGCCAGCATCCAAGGAGATTATCAATTTTGGAGACAAACTGAAAGGAATAGGGATCTTATTTTAAAATGAAAAAATTTCATGGTTCATTTACTAGTGAGGAAAATGGACATTAAGAATAAGAATGTCCAGAATTATGTCGTGCTTGATAAAGAAAGAAGTATGAGGAATCCAATGTTCAGCATAAAAAAAAATTATGCATCTGTTTTGAAATTAATTTATCAAAAGTGAACTGGGTTCAGAATAAAAGATGTTTCAAAAATTACAGTGTTGATATTACTTTAAAACATCTTCCATAGCAATTCCATAGCTAGAAATATGTTGCAGGTTTTTTAATTCCTTGATCTAAAAAAATCTCAGTTTTTAAAACCTCAGCTTTCTACAATATGCATACTATCTGGATTTTTATAGGCTTAATACAGCTATGGTCATAAAGATTTATTAAAATAGATTTTCCAAATCTAGATCATACTTTCTCCATGCCATTTAGTCGAACAATCTGATGAAAACAATAATTTGGGCCCATTTGGCTCTACAGTTATATTGTATGATTTATGAAGCATTATAGAGAAACACATGTTTCTCTATAATGCGCATGAATGTCAGGTTTATGTCTTGGATTTGACAAACACCATGAACCCCATTGTGTTACTGTTTTCTTTTAAACACCTAAAGCTAGGAGCAAAACTACCTGGAATCATCCAGGATAGCAAAGACTGAAATACCCTGAAAACTGGAAACTTTATGAAAAGTTATTCTGAATTCCAAGCTAGATGAGTAGACTACAACTCTTTTGATCATACATCCCTATATAATTTATGGATTATATACATGCAGTACTATATTAATATCTTATGTAGAAAATACTTTAAAATCAAAATTTTAAAAATTATGATATAAAGACAAATTAAGTACTTTATTTTTATTTATGAATGGTACAAGATGTACTTTCTTCCTGCATCCCAGTGTATTATCTTGTGTCCACACCACTTTGGAAGCCACTAGACTAGATTGCTTTTTATAGGACTGGTGGCTTTCACCTCATCTGAATGGGGCCTGCTATAATTTACACTTTCCTCTCAGCAGTATCTTCTCCCCTTTTTTTTTTTTTCCTCCAGTCTTAACTATGTACAGTTTACCGAGCTGTTACAAACAGACTGTATCTATTGCCTCTGCAGTTCATACTATCCCCAGTGCAGGCAATTAGCAATCATAGTCTTAATTAGCTTGACCCACCTGGCTATTTTGCCACTAATAAATCAATTAATTCAAATCACAGGGAGGAACTTCTGTGTAGTACCATAGCCTAATCACTATTGGTCATCCTTGTATATGACTGTTTTATGTGCTAGAAAAAAATAGTAGCCAGGCTGAATTTGTATTCTCCACAGATAGGCAGCCTGTCAAGCAAGTGCAGAATGTGGTTAGTATTTTTAATGTATGTAGGAATTTGGCAAAAGTCTCACTAGAGTGCAAAGGAGAAACTTGGGATGTAAGCTATAAACACTTTGGCACACTGAATTGGATGATCTTTACTTCTCCCTGAATTATGTGGATACTGCTCATTGGGGGTCCCAGTTTACTCAGGAGCCCCTGTTACTACTCTGTTTGCTAGGTTTTGATATAAGAAACAGAAGCTTCTAAAACCAGGGTATTCTTGTGATTGGGATCTCTGAGGAATTACTTTTTTTCCCCCTAGAAATACCTGCTCCCTTGGGGGCTATTATTAAGCTGTGTGACCTTGTACTTACATGCAAGGATGTCCCCTCTCTGTTTTCTTTCTGGAAAGCAATTGCCTGACTCTTTATTCACCATTCTTAGCCAGTATCAAGAGGAAACAATCAAAAAATCCACCATAACTAAAGACATTTTACTGTCTGGCCTTTTCCTCTTAAACACAATTATGTTTTTTGCAGTTGGCCTCATGTCAGTCATGCAGAGTTCTGAGAAACATGCTTTTTCTGTCATCATCATTGTTTTCCTTTGTCTTCTCCTCTCACACAAGGAGCCTGAATGTCACCTTGCCCATGAGTTCAGTGAGATTTTCACCAAACTCACTTATTCTCACCAAAGATGCAGCATCTCCTCTTCTATACTGACATGTCTTCACTTCTGAAATCAAAAATTATTATGCAATATAGCTGGAAAATGTGGAAAAACATGAAGGATACAGCAACTATGGAACAGCATTGAGCTATTGGGCATAGGAACAGACGTTCACCATGAGAAATTTTGCCACTCCCTCAAAACCTTGTGCAAATACCAAAGAAAAATCCTTCAATCCATTTTCTTAGTACTTATTCTGACTAGGTACTAGCCAGCCTGAAGGTATAGGAAAATAGTGTGTTCAGGGAGGTGGAAGAAAGGGGAAAAAAAGATTAACCAGGAGGTTGAGGCTTATCAAGACTATGCTTTTTAGCCAAGGACATAGTAGTCCACAGGAATTTGACTTCCTGAGGAGTAGAATCAGCACTATTTTGAGTGCCTGAGAATTTATGTCCTTGTAGCTTTATTTCTTGTAATGCTGCATTGACATTTGACAGGTTTTGAACAAGTGAATAACCTCCTCAATTAGCATAATACTTTTCACCTGCAGAAGTGGTGCAATGACCTTTTATAAAACAAGGAATACTTTCAACTCATGCCTACATAGGCAGTATGAAAGAATAGAGAACAAATTCTACTGGCTTTTATACCTATCTTCTAGTGGCCCTTCTCAAGCTGAATACTCTCTGACTCAGTTGATTTCTGCAGACCTGAGATTTTTCTTCTCTGGTGCCCTCTGCATTACTTAAGTACTTGTGTTTGTGCTCTTCATACTCTTTTGTCTCTTCATACTATTTTTCCTCTGATATTTCGTGAGTACATAACTTCTGTGATAACAGATTCTTTGAATCACAGACTAAAACTTTCTAGGACTTCTAGCAGGCTAAATATTTTACTGTGTGTATTCTCCTCCAAATATTTTCCATAATCAGTGACCCTACAAGTTATCCTAACATGATCTTTTTTTTCTGCTAGTATGAGTCTCCCAGCAGTTAAGTCAATGTCTCTTTCTTCTCTGTGTCTCCTGTCCATCTGTGCAATGTGACAATATCTGCCTTATTCCTGATGGATTCCTCTTCTTCATAACCTTTGAAACTTGTCATGTTATTTGCTTCAGATTTGCTGGTTGCTATCAAAAACCATTTGTAAACTGCTACCTTGCAGATTTTCCCCTAAGGTTGAACACCTTTATACCCAAATTCTTCACCCACCTTGATGACAGGAGGTTGTTAGAAAATGTTCTGTTGTCTTTTGGTCCCAGATCATATTCGGAAGCAGTATAAAGTAAATGGACCTAGAGTAAATAGCAAATTGATAGCCTATTTTGTTCCCAAACTCTAGAAAGGCAAATTATTTGCTAGTTTGATTTAAATAGAGGGGGGAAGGGGTTTGCATTCTTTTTTAGGGAAGGCAGAAAAGCATCCATACAGAAAATGAAAAACTATCTTAGATATCATGACATCACGACCATTACCATAGGATTTTATTTATATTTATTTACTACATGATGCAATTCATAGCATTGTGCATTATTAAGTTGTCAATGCAAAATAATTTAATTGCTTTTGCCTAGTATCTATGTTGAATTTAGTATACTTTTTGACAGTGTTAAAATCTTAGGGGAGATATTTCTTCAACATACATAACTAAGAGCAAATGAAATTTAAAAGCATCAGAGATTGGCTTGGAAGAAAACGGAAGAAAAGATGTTTGAGGGCAAGCAAATGAGATTACAGGGAAAAACAAGACATACTGTAAGAAAGCCTCTGTAGTAGATTTGAAACACAGTTGAATAAATCCCTCAAATCAGGAAAGAAAATGTGTAAATTGCATTGTGGAAAAGGATTAAGTTACTATGATAGAAATAAAGTGATCAGATTTTTCCTTTTACTTGGAAAAATTACTTGAAAAGTAAAGGTAGGAAGAAGCAACAGAGACTGTGCATCCTCCTCTGTTGTCTATTCCTGTTTACTTTCCCTGCAAACTCCTATACTTCCTTATATGCGCTACATAATTGATTTCTTTTCCTTTTTCACCAGCATGATTAGTTTGCCTTGCATCCTAATCCCCTTTGCCTGCCTTTGCCATAAGGCATTAAATGGATTCTGTACACTGGGTTTTTCCTTACTTTTCTCAGTAGAGCATCTCAGCAGTGTCTTTGCTAAGTAGTTTGCATTTCTATAGTGCTCTTCCTATCAGCAGAAGTATGTACACTGAAGTGTTTTGAAATATTTCTAGAAATTATAAAAATTTTTCCTCCTGTCTCTTTATGGGAGATATAACAAAGATAGGAGATGCACCTCATATTTGAAGGAGAAATCAGTAAGATTTGCACGGAACTCCACAATCCCTAGAAAGCTTGATGTTCTGTACAGATTAAATTTATTTCTTTTTGTCAAAAGCTTCTATAATCCAGTGGAGTACTTGTAATGATCACTGTCTTAATGTCATAACTTTAGCTGACCATACATGTCTGTACACACTGGAAACTTCTTGTAATACCCATCTGACACAAGTGGAACCGAACTATAAAGAACTACATTGGCTTAGGTCGCGCAAAAAGAGTAGGAAAATGAAATTGAACCCAATTTTCTCAAGAATCCCTGGGGGCGCCCCAACAGATATTCCTCCTCTAGATTAACTGCTTCTAGTATTTGCAGATTCGGTACATACCTTCAGCAGTAAATAAAGTATTTTTCAATATGTAAAAACAAGCGCCATCTTGAGAAGTATTTTTGTTGAGATGAAGAATTTTAACTTGCTGGTATCTTTGATCCAGAAGCCATGCTTCCTACTAATAAAAGGCATTCCAAAGTAATAAGTATATTTGCTAATGTCATACATGTTATATAAATTATTTTATGTGGAAAATAAATGTAGTAATTTATATACTTATATGTTTCTTCTCTTTCATTTAATATTCCATCTTCTTCCTTATTTTTAACTAATGGGAGAAATTGTATCTCAGAATAGAAGGGAGAATAGTAAAAGATATATGGCTTGAAGATTAAAAGAGAAGTTGTACTCAATATTACTAGTCTTTGGAGATTATTCCATCTAACATAGCAAAGAAGGGGAGGGAGTTTGAGAATACAGCTATCTATGGTGACTGGAGAAGCAAAAGCACGGAAAACATGAGGAAATGACACAGAACAAGGGGAGGAAGTACATAGTTAAATAAGTCACTTAGAAGCACTAGATTGGTATTGGAAGCAAAATAACATTGGGACAAGCAATTCTGAGCAATTCCACATACCAAGGAAACTGCAACGGGATGAAACTAAGTACCTAGTAATTTAAGCTGTCTAAAAAGACAGCTGTTGGTGTTACTAAGTATTGAGAGTTGAATGACTGCGTTCAAAGGTGTTCTTTCAACTTCTTGCTCAAACATCAATATACTTTTTATATACTTTTGATTGTTGATCAGCCACATTTTGTGGTTGATTTACTAAGAATAATGCAAAGTGCATTATTAAACAGAATCAACATCAACTTCCCTGAAGTGCCTGAAAAGTAAATTATGTCCTGAGATGGACTACTAGTTCATTCTCAGAAAATTGAAAGAAGGTACTTTCATTTACATTTCAAAAAAAATATTGAATATTATCAATTTCCACTTTTTTGACCTTCTATCAATATTACTTAGGGAAACCAAACACAGAGTTTATTTTAATATACTGCAGAAATTAATATAGTCAAAATATGTAGCAAATGTCTGCAATTTATTTTAAAGTATAGATATTGACTTGGTTGGAATTTCAGTGTGGTGCCTTACATTAAAGAGCCCCGTTTGTGGAAATCAAAGAAAATACACTTATTTGTCTTAAGTAACAATAGCAACAGTAACAACATTATTTTCAATCTTGTTGTTTATCCCACATATTCTACATTGCCTAAACAGCAGGCAGAAGAGATAATAAATGGGAATTCTCTACCCTCTCTGGAGGCTTGTTTTTTCAATCGCACACCCAAGCCTTTACCTAAAACTGTGGAAAAAAGAAAAGAAAGTCATAATCTAGAGTGTTCAAAATAAACTATTCAGGATCAGCAACAGCAGCTGTATGTCTCTTTAATCACAAATATTTTCCTTCCTAGCTCTCAGCATGGAAACCCGACTGCCAGTAGAACTGATTTTAATGACAAATGATTGAAGGAAGTTCTCAAGATACATGAACACCATCACAAATTACCAAGCAGGGATGAAGTATGTCCATTCCTTGTATGCCCTGTTGCCTGAGTTTGGCATTAAAATACAAGGTGAATTTATTTAATACTCTACCTAAAACATTTGTTCTACAGATCTAAGCTTCCCTTTGTTCAGTTTGTTTGGGCTCCCTGCTTGACTTGAAAGCATTTATTCTCAAGCCTCTCTATTAACAAAGAATATTATAACCAATATTATATGCTAAGCAATTTTTAAAAGTCAAATTCAGATACCTAGGCCTGTTTGCATGAGACAAATTAATTTTATCTACTATACTTCAAAGCTTTACAGCTTTGCAAGTGCTTGTATCTTTGGGCAGCCTTTACCTGAAAGGTGTCTGATTCTGCTGTTTAACTTTTATTCTTGTACATAAACATATTTCTGCAAACAAATACTTTTCTATTCTGAGCAGACAGACCTTTAAGTGTCACAAATTTCTAATTTTTGTCTGTGATATAAAATGTACAGATCTCTAATTTCATACTGTAATCACAATTAGCATCTTGAAATATCTGCAAGAAAACAAAACCATCATCCTGCCCTCAGTTCTAAAATTATTGCTTCCTGAGGATACCATAATTTTTAAAAAAACCCCAGTCTGGATATGACTTCAGTGTCACATGTTACTTCTGGACCAGCCAAGTATCTTTACTGTGGTTAGTGGTCTGCAAGACAGTGCAAAAGACTTCAGTTTGATTCCCTGCTTTTACTTACTTGACCAAACAGACAGCTACATTTATGCCTATATAATGGCTTTCATCAAAGGCTCTCTGAAGATGCACAGGAAAAAATTGCAAAACTCTTGCTGTTCTTAGGGTGATTTTACAAAGAAGGACACCATGCATGAAATACCAAGAAATTTGAAATAAATTTTTCAAACTTGAGAATATGTAATTATGGGAGATCTAGATTTTACTAATGCTAAATGTTTCTACTAATGTTAAGTGAATCTACAGCTCTGTGTCAAGCCAAAGAGACCTTAGCATCCTCAAATAGTGTTAACTTAGACAGGTCTTACAAGGCAGTTTTCAGAGAAGTCCTCAACAAGTCTTCACTGGTTTATCAATATATCTCCAGTGAGCTCTATTGGCAAGGTTCTGGTCAAATGTGAATTAATAAGATTTTTATAATAGAAACTAATTCTGCACAGAAGTACTGGACTATCTACAATGCATTTCATGAGTCATGTAAAAGCATTTATCAGTTTGTTTTCTGTCCTATTTGATAATATCTGTACTGTTTTTGTACTGGAGCTGACAATCTTTGTATCAGCAGAGTCACAATTACTTGTCTCAGCTATCTTGAAGCACATGACATGGAACAGGGAAATTTTGATAATCATAAGCTTGATCATAATTTCAGTAATCACTTTGGTTATAGAGCATATATTTTATAGTCCTTGTTATTAATAAGATGGACCAAATTCGATAAATCAAAATTTGGAATTTTATTGAGAGACAAAATGACAGTCTCGGATAGCCACAATTAAAAGGACAGCGTCAAGCCCGGGATCGGCGCCGGGTGAACAACGATAACACACTCTGCCAGTCTGTTATCCCCCCAGTTCACATTTTTGGTTTGCAGCAGTCTCTTTTTATACACTGGATCGCAGAGAGAGACTCGGGATTTCAACGGTCCTTCCTCTGAGGCATCTTCATTAATCATGCAGGTCTCAGTTCTGAGAGTCTGATTAGATCGGCGGAGGAGGACAATACTGTTATTGGTTGGGTCCAGGTGTGGTGTGGAGATGTTAATTTCTGGCGGAGACGATCTAGATATCGATCTAAGGTAATCATCTGGTTCTCCGGGCCATCATCTCCGTTTTCCGTCGCCTTTTGTTCCCTTTCAAGGATTCCCGGCAGTGGCATTTTCTCGTTCCTCTTTCTGGTAATTTCAATCATGTTTTCCTCGTGTCCCTCCCATGCCTTTTCGGGCTAGAGAAATTCCTGTATTTGGTTGAGCCACCTTCCCCTCAGTTAACTCACAACATGCTAGTTTAAACAAAACTTAACTTATAACATGCCAGTTTATACAAAACTTATATTCATATGATTTGTATTACATTTTATATCCTATTAACACGAATTAACTTATATCCTATTAACACAAATATAACGAAGGATATATATCACAGTCCTAATAAACTGAAAGAGGCTAAGAGAGGTTTGTTTCAAAGTTACTGACAAAGAACAACAGAATAAGGTAAAAATAACTAAAAAGAAAGATTACCTTCTTCAACATTTATCACAGTACTACAGATGGGGATACCAAGTTAGAGTGGAACATAAACTGAATAGATCAGATATTAAAAGGGAAATGCTATTTTGAGCTCCATTACCAAGACTACTGTATATCATATACAATAGGTAATTACTCTATTGTCTATGGAAGCTTCAGCTGGAGTACTATTTACAAATCAGACTAGTGAACTTGCTGGTGTTTATGGTAAATTGAGTACTACTCATAGAAAAATAACACAAGAGTGCTAATAATTTTCAGAAATACAATGTGAGAAATGTTTGAAGGAAAAGGCATTGTTAGGTCTATGGACAAGGTGGAAGAATGAAAAAAAAAAAAAAGAGTTTTCAAGTGTTCAAAGGTCTGCTATGAAGTATGCCTAGGACAGGACAAGAAGTAATCCTTATTTAGAAGGAAAAGTGTTTTGTTTAGCTATTAAGAAAAACTAACATTAAAGGCAGTGAAGTACTGGAGTAGGCCACTTACAAAGGGTGTAGTGGGATTTTTTAGGATATTTTGAAACATGTCATAGACATGTCCTATACATAATAATCTTGTCTCAAAATAGATTACAAGCCCTGAGATTTGTTACAGAACCAAAATTCTGCAGTTACATGAATTCAAAGTGACATACATACTGCACAGATCCAGTTTAAAGGGAAGCAGCATATTTTTGTTTGGCATACACAGTAGTGATGTTGGGTGGTTTGTGTCTCCTACTCACCATCACAATTGTTGAGGGTTAAGTTCAGTTTTGTTTGGTTTTTTTTCTTTCTTTCGCTATAGAATTTTTTCCCCCAATAAGTTGCTAAGAGACTAAATACTGATGCTTAACGGGTACTTGACTCACACAACAGGAGTGTCCAGGGTGGGGGAAGATCACTTAAGTTTCGGGGAAGGGAAAGGCTCAGGGGCTCTGGGAGCGGCGGGTGCCTTCTTCCTGCTCTCGGCATCGGAGAAGACAGTTGGGCAACTCCTGGCTGTGTGGAGTCCACTCTTGATGGAGTGTCTGGTCCTGGGAATTCTACCATCTGCCAGAGCACCCAGGAATTTGGAGCCCCTCGCCTGCTCTGCTGGAGCTGGGTCAGCCTCGTCCAGCCGCCGCAGCTCCTCCAGCACTGCTCACTTTGCCTGCCGGGACACCCCCTGCCTGCCGGGACACCCCACCGTTTCCAGCCATCAGCCCGGAGTTTCCACCGTTTTGGTTTGGTGCTCTTGGGGTCCCAAGAGATCAGACTGCCCGGGACTTGTGAGACAAAGCCCCTTGGAGTTCTTGGTTCTGTTTATTATTATTGTTATTGCTGCAGTTGTTGTTGCTTGTTTGTTCTATTTACTAGTATAGGACTGTTATTTCTTTCCCCATAGCTCTGACTGAAAAGCCTCTTTAATCTTCTAAATTATAATAACTTGGAGGGAAGGGATTGGAATTCCGCATTCCTAGAGAGGCCCCACCTCTCCCTAGCAGATACCTGTCTTTTCAAACCTAGACAACAATACTTACTTTTCATCTACATCTACAAGGTGTGATACCAATAACCTATAGATATTTTATATTAATGAATTTACTTTTCTCGTATAAGTAAATAAATTTAGAGGCCATATTACTGGCCTAGCATTTATAGTAATAAAAAAAAAAAAAAAAAAAAAAAAAAAAGAAAAAGCTGGAAATTAGATTGTTTTGAATAAGACAGAGAGTTAAGTATTTTAAGAGCCAGAAGTTGCTTGTTATGTAGTTTTTTGATGGCAATGGCCCTTTTTTGCAAAATGAGAGCTAGCTACACTCCTGATGAATAGTATTTTCTATTGGAGTCTGGAAAAATATATCTACTTGTACGCTTCTACACAGATTTCCTGATTAAATGCCTCCTAAAACTATACATGGAGGACCAGATGTATATGCCTTTCCTATGCATAAATGGGGCACTCCAATTAAAGATCATCTTTCCTTTTGAATATATTTGTTTTAGCTCTAATTTTAAAACAATTATTTCAATTCTATCAACATCCATTACAAAGCACTAAGCAATGGTTTAATGCATGTATATGTATGTGTTTGTGGCTGGTCTGTAAAAGCAATAAAGTCACAGAAGAAACTGAAGAAGTTGCAAGGACATATTCTTTTGTCTTTTAAGGGAAATACATGAATTGAGTTAGAAGAGCCTAGACCATGCAGTTTCCTTCTAAAAAATGTGACTTGGGACTGTATTTCAACAATTCTTTAAACTTTTAGGGAGAAGAGGGAAAAAAGAGAGAAGAAAACATATTGAAACCCTAAGCTATCCTACATTATTAAAGATTGGAAGAGGAAACAGCAACAATATTATGGTAGGCACTGACAATAAAGCTTGGATTAATGTACTTTGCTCACCAACAAAACCCACAAGACTGTATTTGCTATGCTATTTGAAGACTCTACTAATTAAATCTGTCATTAGGAGTAGCAAACCTGATACTTTAACTTTTTTTTAATGTCACAGCTTGTGGTAGTTTTTCAGTCACAATGTATTTGCTACCCATGCAATAATAATTAATTTGCAGTAACAGGTCAGCCAGAAGAACCTTAATCAAAGTGTCCGGGAAACAATGTTGCCTCCTTGGCTTGGGACAGGCTGTAGAACTGCTTAAAATTTAAAATTTATGCTGTCTACATCACAAAGGGAAAGAGAGTATTGATAACCTTTTTTTATTTACATGTATCCAACATAAAATGGCTTTTGCTTGCTCACAGTGTATTTACAGAAGTCATAAAGGATGCATGCCCATAAAAGCTTTTCAGGTACACCAAGAAATCACATGCAAGAGAATTAAACCAAGAAATTTTGTGTATAGAGCATAATTTTACAAAGAAAATTTCAGCTGCTAAAGACTCAGCATCCTACTCTAAGAATAGCCACTCCTTCTGTGAGAGTATCTCACAAAGAACAGTTTCTTGCAGTCCTCCAAATGATGACTTCCTTTGTTCCTTCCTTAGAGCCAATGCCCTGTCCTCATCATCTCTAGCTCTGCTCTGAACAGAGGTATTTCTCAACATTACTGGTAGGGTGAATTACACAAGTGCAATTAACTTTTATAGTAGAAAGTTACATTTTTGTATCCCTGAAATCAAACATACTGAAAGAATCACATGCCCTGCACAATTTAAACTCACAAACTACAAGTTACCAATTGTAAGAAAGATCCATATTTTAAGTTTAAACTGATGCTCAAATATTTCAAGGGTTCAAAAAGAACCATTCAGACAACTGTTCACTATTTCCCTTATTTTCCTTGGCCATCCATACACACATGGAACAAATTTCTCTAATTAATTTCATCCACACACAAACACACACACACTGGTGGGGCCATAAATTTGGAGAAATTGGTTCAAGGTCAAAGACCAACACTTTGGATGTGAAATCAAACTAACTGAAAGTGGGGGAGCCAATAAACAAAGGAAAATCAGAGTTGTATCTGGATAGCACTGTCAATTGTGAATAGTATTTGGCTTATGATCCAGCAGTAGAAGTGCATGGATGAAAAATACTTCAAAAAATAAACCAGTTTTTGGGCACAGTATTTTCTCCAGTTTCCTAAGATTTACAGTAATGCCAATAGCAAAGTTTACACCTTCTTTTCATAACTATACCTCACTAAAATGAACAAATGAAGGATGTCCCCAGCAAAGTCTTTATCATAAAACCAGTGAGAGTACCTAGTATTCTAACTAGACCTTTGAATGTGAGGCTTACAATCAAGCTCAAATTCAAACAAGACCTATTAAGTATCTGCTATCACAGTAGTTGAATCCAAAATCTAAAAGCTGTTTTTTTGTAAGAAGGCAAGAATCAAGCTGTCAATTCTTCTGCCTTTTCTTTCTCTTGACATGAAGATCAAATAGTATTGTAATGTCTGAAGTAATTATTAAAAAATAAAAATAAAATGGAATAAAGAAGTTATGATAGATGAGAAATCTTTATGCCACATTATTTAAAGCCTGCTTTTATGCTCTGTACTATATCCAGCTTAGGTTGCCACATCCATGTTAAGCCACCATTTAAGCAAGGTGTGAATAGCAGAAAAATAACTTTTCTAAAAGTAGGGAAGACTTAGCAGTAATCTTTCAAGACTAGAAATGAAAGATTTTGTGATTTGCCCTGCCATATCATATTTGACACTTTTGTTGGTTTTAAGATGCTGAGCCACCACTCACTATTAGCTCCAACTGGGGCATTTTATTTGTTAAAACTATTTATGAGATCAAGCTAACTACACAAATACTCTCTGTAAGGTACCAGGATGAAATAAGTAGAATACCATCAACAATTAGAGTTCAAGACAAAAGCAGTTAAATTGGGTAAGAAAAAAGAGAGACTTTCCCATCGTGCTCACAACTAACTCTCCAACGCAAAAATTTTTGACTGGTGTAATATAAGGAAAACAAATGGTAAAACACTAAGAGAACTGAAAAACATTGAGATTCACTTGGGAAACATACTCTCAAGTGTTATATGAGATAAGCTGAAACATATTCCAGAATGCATATAGAACACTATGTGTGGTCTCTGACTAGCAGTTACTAAGTTATAGAAAAAAAATTTGATGGACAAAGATTGGAAGTGACAACAGAGAAAGAAGAAACTTCAATCTAGAGAAGTCTTAAATGTAAACATATGTATTCTTATTGGAGAAAGGATGATAATAAAACTACCAAATAAATCCAAAACATTTATTTTCTACTTTTTTTACTACTATAAGCAAGATGCTGAAACATACTACACAGTATTCCTTTCATCTCTAAAGTTGAATAGTTGAATAGTTTTCTTTCTTTGCTTATGTTTAAAATCTTCTTACAAAAACTGTTGTAGAACTACAAAGTAACATCTCTATCTATTGCTTTTAATACATATTCTTTCAGCTGAGCTCACACTGTCCTGGAAGCATATTTGTCTTAAAGAACATCTGCTAAATGCTTTGGGGAAAGTTTAGGATAAATCAAACTGTGGTAGCAACCTCCAAAAGAGTGTTAGAAAATATTTGGTATATACGATACGGTACAAAAAGAAAAAAAGATATATATTTGCAGACAGCCTTTTTTCATTCCCCAAAATCACCATTATGAGGAAGACTTAGCAACACTGAAGTGCTGGAAAGGCTTTGAATCACCTTCAGTATTTTAGCGCAAGAAGCAATGGAAACATAATTAGCTATTCTTACTTCACTTCTGTGACAAAAATACTTTTTGACTCAGAACACTACAGTATCAGTATTATCATTTGGCATAGTCTCATGAGCTTAATATTGAACTTTGACAGCCGGCTAGCAGGGGTTAGAAAGTTATATGTTCAGAAGTTAAGAAATGTTATCATTACAAGTGTGTACACAATTTATTTCAGGCCTCTGATGTGATGAGTACACCGTGTCTGAAATTGCATGATCATGTATGGTTTTATTCCTCCAACATGTGTCTCTATCAAATACAGAGAAACTATGACAATCTCTAAATAGGCTGCCTGTATAATGAATGGAGCTTCTTTCCTAACATTCCTGCTTAATTTACTGCTAAAGTTTGAAGTGATGAACAAGACAAAACAGGAAAGCTGGAACTAGGGTTTAAGCTGATCAATCAGTTAAACTTGATCCTAGAGACTTACATTTTACCCCCGTTTCTATGTTCCTGTGTCATCCTGTGCAACTGACTTTAAACCAAATGTTTACAGCTGGTCCCTAGTTGTCCACATTTTGTCTCAGGCCCCTGGGGTTCAGAGCTATGTTTAGGTGAACCCTTCTAGAAGTAGTGTCGTTGATACTCCGCCAGCATAAGGTCAAACTTCAAATTCCATCAGGAAATTATAGTTTGCGTAAGCAAACGTTTAGACCCTTTTTTATAATAAATGCTCAGATACTCTCTCCTAATCAGATTACTGACAATGGTTGAAGCTCTCCCAAATATCATAATGTGATAGACTAACTAGTATAAAACTCAAATATAAACACCTAAAAAAAAAAAAAAAAAAAAAAAAAAAAAAAAAAAAAAAAGGAAAAGAAGAATCTCTAATAGAAAGTAGAAGCCTATGTTTTGTAAGTCATGCTACAAGCCAGGCCAGCTGTTGTAAGTAACACCTAGCACAGGAACATAATACAACTATTCAGTACGTATACGGATGGTACAGCCATATTCGTAAATAAAATTAATAACCAGATTAAGACTTCATGATGGCATTGGTCCAAAATATTGATGGGTATTTTTAGAATGGATTCTTTGCCTGAGCACAAATTGGGGATTACAGAAAACAGGCTTCATTTTCAGGATGGGGCATAATTTCTCTGTTGAAGATTCTTTCTACCAGTAAACTCTTTTTTCATTTACATTTCATTTAGACCATTCTCTAGGAGTGTTCTGCCTTACCTTGCCACCCATCAGAACATGGAAGATTTCAGTTTGGTATCTTGCTATAGTCCCTTTAAGGACTGGCTCCTTATGTCCCACTGCACCTCTGTTTGCCACGTGGGCAAATCCTCTGGATCACACTTCCAGGTTTGCAAATGGGGCAAGATTCAAGCAAAGCATAAATTCCTGCTGTGAGAAATAGGATCAATACAGCAGAGAAATACCACACTCTGGAGACATCACAATTTAGATGAATTATGGTTCCACTCTTCTCAAGATGCAGTTACTACTCAAACCCTAATTTGCAATAGCTTGGTGCTCCAATCTGTGAAAAACAAAAACAACAAACCAGCCAACCAAGAACAACCCCAAAAGCAAAAGAACCAAAACAACTAAATGAAAAATTCCTCCTCAAACCCAAAAAACTCCCCAAAACTCCAACAAACACAAAAAACCCTGAAGAAAATTATTTTACTTTCTAACTTTGTTCACACTAATGAATTTTGGACAAGGAATACTACTAATTCCTTACAGTGGTCAAATTGGTTTTGAAGGAAAATTACAGTGATAAAGCCTTCCTGTCTAGATATCTCTGTTGAGGAGGCTGAAATTGTTAGAGATACTGTTTTATGAATGAAAAAATATCATCAGACTAAGAAGAAAATAAAAGTTTAGGCTTTGCACTTACTCTCTGAAACCTTGTATATAATATCAAAAATTTAAGGTAATTACACACATTGAGAAGTCGTAAGACAGTCCTGTGACACACCACGAGTCTGTACACTGTCTTTTGACACTGAGCCACAAGTAAAGGTGTGTTGTCATAATTTCCCACAATATCAATGCTGTGCTGATTTCACAATCACTGCACCACTATAAAGAAACAGAAGCTACTGTGAATGTGGATGGTATAGTATTTTAATATGGGCCCTATCGTCTTAGTTTTATCTAGAATATACTACACAGTAGACAAACTTGAAAGCAGTAACTCAATGGAAATTTAAAACACTATTGCACATGTGACTGAAAGCACGACTTTGAAAGATGTGAAATTACAGAAAAGCTTGGAGCTGCTCAGTCTGAAGACTAATGATGTATTCAAATGCCACCAGTTAGTTATTTTGATACTGATCCTATAAGCAGAAGTGTCTTATTCCACAGTGTTTATCCTGTAACACCATACTGGCAAGAATCAGAGCTCCCAATAGCCAGCTTGTGTCCAGACATTTTACATCCTCATCAGCTTTCAAGGGGCTGTAATATACTGCTACGACAAAAGACATCGGCTTATAGACAGGTGAAGGGGGGGGGGGGGGGGGGGGGGGAAGTTTTCAAAATGCTGAGTCAAATACCAAGAAAGATAACAAAGGAGCAACTCCATGAAGCTTTATTAGTTTTCATATAAAATTACTTAGAGTCTTTAAAAATAATGTTAATTATTTTTAAAGCTATTAATGATTGTGCTTACACTTACAGGTTCTTTAAAATGACAGATCAGAGCTTAGATAAAATTTTGTATTGATATAGGCTATTACCAATGTAAACTACTCATCTAGTGCATAGAGAAATATATCCTACAAATGCCTAGACCAGTTTAACAAAAATTAAAATTTCCAAAGTAGTAAGGAAATCTGGTTTTAAGTTTAGTTGAATGGCCATCTACCTACTCTATGACTTTCATAAAGCTGCAACCATTTTATAATCTTTGATTCACTTCGGGGAAACTGCACAGTGAAGATCAGCCTTGTAATGGGCATGGCATATCTTTATTCTAGCAGATGACCATGCCTTCTGCGAGCCAAGGTTGCAGCACTTTATTTTAAATTTGCTTTGACCCTTTGTGAGTAGAGGTGGTTGTGAGGCTCTGAAGCCTTTGACCACGAGGGGGCTGTGTGAACACAATTTTTTGGCAACTTCTTGGCCCTTCCCTGGTTCAAAAGGGCAAATGCGGTTTTATGTACAATAAAATGTGACTTTGAAATAATTAACAAGGTTTTTCTTATCTCTCCCCTTTGACAGAAAACTCACCAAGTCATGGCTTAATTAGTCTCAGGATTTGTTTGTTTGTTTATTTATTTATTTTTAGTACAACCATAAATTACTCAAAATCTTCATTGGTCATGGTACTTGTATAAAAAGCCCAAAATCCTGATGAACGCAAATCCTTTTGAATCGTCGTTTAGAGCCTGAAACATGCCCTCAAAGATCAAACTAATGCCGATGAAATGTGGACACTGCAAACATGTCCATAAGCTGATACATATTATGCCCAATCAAGGTATTCGACAAATACCCAGAAAACAACCTTTTTTTTTTTTTTTTAAAAAAAAAAAAAACAAAAAACAAAAAACCAAAAAACAACACAAAAACCCAGAAACAGACATTGTGATTCATTATATCAGATTTTATGAAAATCTAGTTTCGATACTAGTACAGATAATTTACCCTTCTCTCTTCTGACAGGGATAGGAAACACATAAGTAACAAAGGTGCCAAAATACGGTAACAAGCATGGGAAGCTGGCAATTCCCGGGGACATGCCGTTCATTACAGCGAGCTTACTGTGAGTTCAGTCCATAGCAGATGCAGGAAAAATCAGGAGTGCAGACGGCTGCCTCCCATTTTCTCTCAATTTTTCTCAGCTCCTGCTAGGTCATGTGAGTGTCCAGCTACACCGAAAGGGAGCAAAATGTTCTATCTGTGTTTCATATCGCCTGGAAAGTTCTCCTCATGTTCACTTTTTAACGGTCTGGTCGTGTTTCAACCTCGTGTTTACACGGCGCCTAACGAGGGGAGCCGGTTCTGACCGCACTGGCGACCCTCAGGGCCTTCTCAGGCCGGACACGAGGGACAGCCGCGCTGGGCTGCCCGTCCCCGCAGGTGAAGCCTGACAGCCCGCAGCTACCTTCCCCCGCCCGAGCAGCCCGTGCGACGCGGGTCCGCCCTGCCACCCCCCGGCGCCGCCGGCGGGGCCCGCGCGGAGACCGGCGCTTCGAACCGGTAAGGGAGGGTTTCAGAGGGGACAGCGGGGAGCGACGCTCGGCGGCGCCGCGCCCGACTCCCGGGCCGACCGCCGGCGGCCGCGGGAGGGCGCGGAACGCCCCGCCCCGTGCCCCCGCGGGAGCGCGCCCGGCCGGCCGCCGCGTGCCTGTGCGCCCAGTCAGGGCCGCCGCGGCGGCTGCGCTTGCACGGCGCCGCCGGGGCAGGGTTTCGCTCGGTTTGGCTCCGTGTCACACACAGATGTGACTCTTGTCTGTTCCCTGCAAACGTACAACCGTGACGGCTCACCTCTTCCCGCCTCCCTCAACCCCCCACCCCTCCCTCTACAGGAAAAAAAAAAAAAAAAAAAAAAAAAAATCCCACCCTTTTACAAAATATCTCCTCAGATCCCACACCGAGCAGCAGCCGCCGCCGCCGCCGCAGAGTCCTGGGAGCTGATGGAGCAATGGGTGGGAAGCGGGAAACCGGCACCACGAGCAAAAACTTCGCCTAACTTTTCCCTTCCTTTCTAACGCTCTTCCCTCTTCCCCTCCGGCTCCTTACCCCCTCCTCTGGGCTACGCTCCATTTTCCGCCGTCTCTTTGCCCCCTCTCAGCCCTCCCTCCAGCTTTCTTTCGCATTGCCGCCTTCCCTCTCGCTCGCTCGCTCCAGCAGCGTCTGGAAGGAAGAGGAGAACAGCGGGAGGGACTGCAGCCGCTGGAGGAGCAGCGGGGCGGAGGACGGGAAGGCGAAAGGGGGCAGAGGAGGTAGAGGGGCGGCAGCCCCGCGCTGCGCTGCCGGCCGCCCTCGCCACAAAGTTGGCGGCGGTCGCTGGGTGTTTTTGACAGCTGGGCGCGGGCGGCCTCTGCCGCGGCCCCTGCCTGGCAGAGAAAGTTTGCGGGGGAGGGAGCAGGCAGAGGGAAGGAGAAACAGCATTTGGGTGGGTGTGGGGGTGTGTGTGTGGGTGTGTGTGTTAAAAAAAAAAAAAAACAAAACAAAAAAAAAACCAAAACCCTCTGCCTGCCTGCCTGCCGCCCTCGCCCCTGAGCGCGGGTTAGAAGGACGCAGCGCTGCCCTCTCGGACCCGCTCGCAGCCTCCCCCTGCCGCCTCCCCTTCCCCAGCCAAAGATCCCAACAACAACAAACCAACCTGTGGAGGCTCTGACCCGAACCTGGGTCCCTCCTCCTATCACTTCCAGCTCTCCGCTGAAAGCTCTTTCTTTCTCCCTGCTGCTCCGGCTGAACTTTGGGGGCTGAAGTTTTGAGAGAGTCAGAGAAAGAGAGTGGGGAGGGGTGGGAGGGAGGAGAGAAAGAGACTGTCGCTGCAGCTGCTGCTTTTCTTTTCCTTTCCTTTCCTTCTTTTTTTTCTTTTTTTTTTTCTTTTTTTTTGCTGTTTTTTTTTTTTTTTTTTTGTTTTGTGTGTGTGTGTGTGTTGGTTAGTGGTGCGGGATTTTGTTTGGTTTTGATTTTTCTTTCTTTCTTTTTTTTTCGGGGGGGTATTTGGGGGAAAGTATTTTTTTAAATCTCCATTTTTACTTCAAATCACCTGGGGGAGTGGGGGGGGGGGTGTGGGGGAAGGGAAGGAGAAAGGGAAGGGGAGAAGGAGAGACAGTGTAGTGCTGAGAGCCCAGAGGCAAAAGGAAGGGTGCAGGCACTGCCGCTGAGAGGAGATCGAGAGACAGGGGGTGCACTTGACAACCAGCATGCAGAGATGGTAAGAAGTTTCCAGCAGCCTTTCGTTTTCCTTCTAGCCTTTACTTTGGTTTGATTTGATTAATAAATTGTGCAGTAACACAAGCAGCCCTGCTTGCTCTCGGTGTGTTTCAGCCTTCAAAGAAACAAGCAGCCGGGCAAAGCGAAGTAGGGATATAATAAATAAATAAACCAGCTCTCTGCTGCGTGGATTGGGGGAAAAAAAAAAAGTCTAAGAGGTCGTGCTAAACTTTAAGTGAGTTTATGGTGTTGAAATGGGATGGCCACATGCTTTTTACCGCCTCCTTCCTTTCACTAAAGATGAGGAGCTAGGGTAAAAAAAGTGTTTGCGGATGGAGGGAGGGAGAGTGAAGGTGGAGTGGGGTTGAGTCGGACATACGGTGGTCTGATCTATTTTGGCCACCACCTTCTGCTCGGAAATGAGTACGGTTTGCTTTACACTTTGTAAAAGTAACCTTTTTGAGAGCGGGAAGGAGCTCTGTGTTCGCGTGTGAAACATCGCCTGCGGCAGGGAGACAGGAGTGTAAATCCACCTTCCCTCCGAAACTCTCTTGTTGTGCATGTGCTTTTAGTTTGCACCTCTCCAATCAGCGTTTGCTAACAGAGAGTTTGGAGAGTTGTGCTGATGCCCCAACTGTAAAGGAGAAGGTGGAGCCCCTCAAAAACCAACTTTGAACAAGTTTTTGCTGCTTATTTCATTTGCTGTGTACATGCACGTCTCCTTTACAGTAGAGGTTTTGCAAAGCAGGGTTTGGGCTTTTAATTTGAAAATTAGAAGTCGAAATGGCCAAGGACCTCATTTGACTGGAGTCCATTTTTCAGGGTTGTGATGTGAGGATAGGTTAAACAGCTTCGAAAGACAAGCTCATTTAAGCTGTGACTACACTTGACGTGCAGAATGATAACTATTCACGTTAACACATGGATCGACCTCAGCTGGTGGTGAACAGTGATCATCCCATATTCAATGAAGTAGGATGTTTCCAGTCGCTGTTAGACTACTGCTCTGCTTTCTGTCAGCTTTTGTCACCTCACTCCAGGGATGTTACAGAGCTGTCTTGTGTGCCTTGCATATACACATACATATCTACATGCACACACACAAGTGTGCATATATATCTATATCTCCTTATATATGTGTATGTTTCTGCATGCATACATGTATGCATGTATATACAGTAATCAAACTATAGATAGAGAATGTCTGTGTGAATGGAGTTTACGATGAAGGGTTTGCGTTTTTCCCTTCTCTCCCTAACATGACATGTCTTGTTTCAGTGATCAAAGCCACAATTGGAGTGTAGGAGATGCAACTGTCAAATGTAGACAACAAGGAAAAGAAAAAAGAAAAAAAAAGAAAAAAAAAAAAAAAAAAAAAAAAAAAAAGGGGAGGGGGGAAAAAACAGCATGTGCCCAGGACTGTGGTTACAGTAACACTGACAGAAATTAAAGTGGTTTTGAAAGCAGCATGCGATTTATGATGGTTCCCATTTACCCTAGAGTCAAGCTGTTGTAAAATTGATGCACAAAAGACATCATGTAGTAATCTGGTGTACCCAGGATTAAAGTAGCAACGAGCGTCTTTTTTGTGTGTCTGACAGTTAAAATGGTTTGAAGCTATTTTTTAAGTAGGAAATCAAAGCAAAATATTACTTATTTCTTTTCTTAATCTGTATGTTAGCATTAGATAGTAGTTGTTGAAATATTTTTAGTGAAAGTCAGTTTATATTTCTCACTATATTCCTTTTTCCCCTCTGTATTATAACCCATCTCTATAGAAAAATTATAAAATGGGTAGCATTTTTGTCACGGTTTCAGAGTACAAATGTTCACAGTTTAATTACTGAGTTCATTTCAGTTAGTAATATTTAATAAGCCTGATCAGCATATCTATGAAAGAATACCAAGTTCCTGCAAAAGTATGTAGAACTTTCCTTACGCTTAAAAATGGCAGCATTTTTTAATCTGAAATTTAATGGGGCATATGTGCTCTCTGATACACTAGTTTCATTTTAAACTGTCCAGTATTGATGAGCCAGCTAGCTCTATGTAAGTTCTGCTTTAAAATGCTAAAGCACATGAATTTTAAAAGTTGCTAAATATTTCAAATGAATCATCTTCACCTAATCCATATGTAGAAAAGTCCAAGTGTAAATTATAAACTATTTGTCATGAGCAAATTTTGAGTCTGCTTTTAAGACTTGAGATTGTGAGAGTGTTTCTTAAGCACACATCTCGCACGTGTAATAGAAAATCCCTGCCTTGGTACACTGTTTTGTAAAAAATACAATAGTGTGACATTTTAGGGGAAGAAATTTCTGGGAGCAGACCTATGCCTTTAATCATGTTACATTTTTATTTTTGAGGTGTTTGAGAAAGACAAGTATGCAACTGCAGTAAACGAAGAAACAAAAGCAGAGATGGCTATTGCTATATTAAAATGTAAATGTTACAGTTTGAATTTTCTAGTGAGTTTTTGAGTTCAGTCCTTTACATAACACTTTGTCCTAATCTTGCTTGCTGTCAGAGATGTTTCATGGTTGTGCAATTGCTGCAGTCAAGAATGCCAATTTGCATTCCAGGAGTGTCATTTGATTACTTTTATCTACACAGCTCGAAGATCAGCCCAGACCTCTCATTTCATCTTGCCATGTCACGAGTCAGTGCTGTGTCCTCTTTTCAAAAATCTGCCTGATTTAGACAAGAAAGAAAAGTACTTTCATGTTGCAGCCGCAGTCCCCTGCTAACTTGTCAGCAGCAGGATATGATTCACTTGGGCCCAGAAGAATGGTACAGAGATGAGGGTTAGGCGGTTCAATAAGCCTATGGACAGGTAGTGTGTGACATCCCAAGAGAGCTTAAGTTAATGAAGAACAGGTCTGCTTACAATTCTTCCTACTATGACCTGGTGCTGTCCCCACAGTTTTCTCATTTGATCTTTCCCAGCAAATTGATCTTTTCTAGTACTTTTTTGCCTTCCAAGTTAGTCCTTGTGGGACTGAAATTAGCAGAGCAACTTAAGTTGGATAATACAGCTGTTCAGAAAAGAAGAAATTGGACACTAGCTCATAGAGGGGGGAGGGGAAAGTAAGCTATTCTTTCTGTTGTTACTGAGAATTCCTTTTATTTTTAATACTACAGTTTTATTTTCAAAAACTTCACAATTACCGTATTATGTTGGAATTTTGCTTTCTCATTTAATAAAGTTTGTACTGATGGCATTAAATTGCACACTGCTTTAAATGTATATCATTTAAATAAAACAAACATGCTTGCAGCATAGACTGCAGGTTTACTTTGGTGTTTGTCAGTTGAACTTGCTTGTTAGAAAAGATTTGCTAGTCTGTAATGAGGCTTTTACAGTTGTTGTAAGACATTTTGAATATCAATTGCACATGCCAACTACATTATTTATAGCCTGCTAAATAACTGTAATTCTGTAGTATCCGATACCGAAATGCAGTGGAGATTAAACAATAAAAGCCATTACAAATGGTATGTGTAAATATTATGGTATGTGAAAATATAGTCAGCAAATTACCACTGGCATTACTAGTTTTCTGGAAAACCAGCATATGCCAACAAATTGACTTTCAATAACATTCTGTACTTAAAATCTGGGATCTAAAGGGGCTATATTATTATCTGTCAGGTTTCTTTACATGATTTTGCGCTTGGTAATTGGAAAGTGGAATGGAGGTGTGTTCGTATGTGTGTGTTTCAATACATACATAGCTAGGTTGTCAAACAATGTAAGATTTCAAACCAGAATTTGGTAAATAAAGTGTAAGTTAGAAATGATTAAGAGGGTCTTTAGTATGCTGCGCAAGAGTAAGCAGTATTTAACGTTCTGTATTTCATAGCAGATGTTCTCACATATAATCCACATCCTTCCAAGTTGTAGAATTAAAAACTACTGAATGGAAACAAGAACACATATTATGTAAGGGAAATACTGCTCTTTCTCTCTCAGTACTGTTTTTGAAAATGGAAAGGAACTGTAAAGAATCAGTGGTCAGTTAAGTTCCTCTGGAGACCTAGAGGGAGCTTCCGGATTTTATTAGATATGCCATAGGTAAGAAAAAGGGGGAAAATATTCTGAATAAGGAAGTGCTGGTTACTGCCTTTTTTCAGAGTCAAAGATCTAGAAATTAGACTTCGAGGTGGCTTTATTCTGTGTTATGTATCTGTGTATGTCAGTAGGATTTGTGGCTGACTACAGATCTTGTGAATTTCAAACAAAGCAGAAATGACCAACAGCAAAGCAATTACATTAAAACAAGTCCAAGTAAAACACTGGATTTTGTACAAACCCCAAATTTATTTTTCTTTTGTCTCAGAGATAGGCATTTCTGGCAGTGTCCCTTTCCCTTTTGCACTTTGGACACTGTCACTAGAATGTGAAGTCTTTTCATCGCTGAATGTTGTTTAATGAGAGTCCTGACTCTGTCTGCAGGTTTGCACAGAACTTTTTATTTAGTGATTTAATTTGATTTAAAGTCTACTATTAGTGTGTGTTAGGAAAAAAAATTTACGTCTGGAAATACAAAAGGTTCCTCATAAAATACAAAGCAAATAGAGTATATCTGTCATTTTGGAAATGTGTATCACTTCCTAATCTAGCCAGGAATTTGTACTTAATTTAGAAGAACAGCATTTAACATGGCTTAATAAAAAGCATCTGTCTGAACCTTGTATCTCTGTCAGTTTCATCCCACATAAATTCTTTCTAAATTTTCTAAAAATGCATTGATCATAATTGCAGCTTAGTATTTGTATGGCAGCTTTTATAAGTATGACTTTGGACAAACTTATTTACCTTTTCAGTAAATTATATAATCCAGTAAGATAAAGTACCAGATTTGTCTCCTTTATCTCTCACACAGTAGCTCTCATTACGTGCTGTCCTAGTAAAACCCTTTATTTGTTGATTATTAGAATCTTAGTACACTCAGGAGTTCTGCTGTAATTTAATGTGGTTGTTCAAAGAGGTTTTCTCATTTAGAATCTTCCCATTATACTCTCACCATATATTATAAATATGTATATTTTATACTCCAGATAGATATGTAAATACTTTTTATTCCAGGTAAATCAAGGATTTTGAGAGACAATTCTTTTCATCTGCAGCATCTATTTCAGTAATTCTCTCTTGAAATATTTTATGTAAAAAGAACTCACACAAATTCAGGTAATGATCAGATTTGCTTCTGATTTGTTACTTCAGAGAGTTCTTTCTGTTTCTTTAAAATTTTTTAATGTCCTACCATGTATGTAAATCACGTTTTTGTAGAAAACTGTAAAAAGAGAAGTTTTAAAACCACGCTGGGCTTTGCAATTATTTTTTCATTATGAAAACCAGAATGTTCATAATGCTAATCTGTAAGTCACAAGCCAAGTGAAATCAAAACGCCGTAAGCTAACCACTAAAAAGTTTTTAAGTCACCATGGTCTGGTGCACTGTCTGGAAGTTCAGCTATGTTTTTGCAGAGTATTGCAGTTGGTTAGGTCTACCATTCTGCTGCATATAAAACTGTAAAAGCTACGCCTGTTAGAAAATCCTTATCTATGGGAAGTTTTAAAGGGTATGCAAAGCATATTATTAACTGTTATCAGCTGTAAATGAAGCTGGGTATATGTACACCACCCGTCATGCTGTCAGCTGGAATCACACTGATTTAGTGTTGTAACTTTATTGTATTTGTCAAATATGTATTATTTTGGAACTTCTGCTTTGTGCTCTTAGTCAATGCTCTTTACTGTTGAATACAAAGATGTAACAGCAAACAAAAAATATTTTTCCTTTTTTGTGACCTGACGTGCCAAAGTGCCCCATGCTGAAATTTCTTTTCAGTATCTTTTTTTTTTCTTCCAAAGCCAGACATGTACCCAGACACAAAAGCCTCTGTGTATAGCAAGCTGTTTTAAATATTGTGACTCGACGATGTGCTGTCCTTTCTCGGCTTGAGCCAAGGATCTCTGCTCAGTGTCTGTGGATTACCAAGTTCCTTCTTTATTGTACCTCTTGTCAGCTATTCCTATTCATTTAACCTTTCATTAGTGTCTGTGCAGCTTCATTGTCTGGAAAGGCAAGGAGAAACCTAAAGGCCTACTGTCACAGTTATTAGATTTCTCAGTTACATCCCAGCAACCATAAAGGAGTAAGAGTCAACACTATTGTCATGCATGCTGCTATCCTGGGGTGCAACTCTGCTGTGCATGTCAAGGACATGTGCCACATGTTGATAATGCATCCCGGAGATAAATGCACAACATGGGGGATAAACCAAGGCTGGCACTAATGAGCTTTGTAGGAGTTATTGCAAAGACAAACAGTTGTAAAGGAATTTCTCTTAAAACGGTGAAAAGTTGGATTTGCACTATCTGTTGCCAAGGCTTGTTTGCAAGGTACTTGTCAATCCTGTTAGTTTCATTTAAGTGCCATTTACGAAGAAAAAATATTTTCTATGACTTAGAAATGTGTTGCTTGACACATTTTAGACTGCCAGGCTAAATTGTACTTTAAATTGTCCTCAATAATAGACTTTATGACTATCGTTTCTTGGTTTTGGATCAAAACCTGCAAATCTTTCAAATTACTTGAAAAAACAAATTGCAAATACTAATTGCAATACATTTTGAAATATTCCTCTTAGTAAAGCTCAAAACTTCACCCTTGATCTTGTAAAAACATTGTCATGGTCTTTTCTGAGGCATAGATTTGGCTGAGAATATCTAGGTGCATCTAAGTAGTTTATTCTACATTTGTTACCTAAAGAGCCAAAATTAATAGCTGTGACACAACTTCCTCATTCTACTGAGGCATGCCATCCGTGTAATCCTGTGCCATATTCACAAACATTTTCATTCTGACATTTCTTGAAGCCCATCTTATCCTGTTAACCTGATCTAACTGAACTCTGAGCACTTTAGATAATAGTAAAAAATACATGCTTATTCCTCACTTCCCTACATTTGACCTTTTAGAATGCATTTTAGTTACATTTTTATCAGTAGCATTTTAATTATGTGATGTATAACTTCATATGTCTTTCATAAGGAGATTTTGACCAAAACAAGCCTATATATTTATAGTTCAATTACAATTTTAATAATTCTTTTTAGTACTGTGTAGAAAATTAGGCTCTCATATTGCTCTTATTCACTGCAAGGTTGGAAGTGGGAGTAAAGCCACTGAAACCAGAGGAGTTAAAGTTTCATGAAACTGTTGAATAAAGTCTAGTCACATCCTTTGCACTTTACATAGCATGTTAAGAGTATTTTGAAGATTATAAATGTAGTGGGCTACAGGAAAATTTTTTAAAACTTCCTTATTTCAGATAAACATTTGAGATTAACATAATCTGAAATTATGAGAATTCGTACTTTATTAATAGGAATTCTGTGCTTTTCTTTATATTTTTGATATTAAAGAAGTAAAGCTTGATTGCACCTTTTGCTTTAGTTCAGAACATAGAATTCAGAGTGACCAGCAGTATGATAGTTGATTGTAAGAACAAGTGCATCCAAAGAAAAATGTGTTTAAGAGAAAATTCAGTAAAAGTAAGCTTATTATTTTTTTTTGTTTGAACTCTGGAGACAGTTGTAATGCTGATATTTAATTCCACTTTCCTGAAATTAGAAGAGAAGCTTTTTTATTTTGTGATTGGAATTAGACAAATATTTAATGGAAAAAAAAATCTTCAGACATGATCGGGAACAAATGTAAAAGTGCTCTTAATTTAAAATATCCTTTCATTACTAGACTGATTTTAGCTTTGATGAGTCTAAAACTTACTACATGGTTTCCAAATCAAAGATGAAAGGGCCAGTTAGGAATCAAATAAATTTTCCTGTAGAAATGTAGCATTTGACATTTAGAAAGATGTGCTCAGCATGATGAACCACTTCCCTTTACTGTAACTAGCCTGGTGGCTTTTTTTACAATAAAACTACTTTGAAATTGAATTCAAGTGTAATAAATTTAAGGGAAATTAATTTGGAACTCCTGATTAGTGCCATTTTTGATCTAAGGGAAATATTTTCCTGATTTTTTTTTTTTTTTCGTCCTTTATTGTCAAGACATTTAAAATTTCATTGCTATGTAATTATTATTGTAGTTGTTTTGATAGACTCTTACTGGCCTAACTCCATTGACTTTGTTGTGGCAGTATGCCAATTTTATTAAAGAAGGCTTTTGTTATTCATCTCACTGTGCTGTTGCAGGTATATTCCTAATACTAATCAAATGGGCATATACCTGTCTGTTTGAAAAGTTATTATGTACAGTACTGTATACTACAGTATATGCACTTGAGCAGGTTTTTTATACTGTTCTGATGCCAATTATAGGCTTCTAAAAATCTAGTGATAATACTTAGCTCTCCAGAATGAGATTCTATACAGAATCCTAGTGTGAATTTTGGAAAGTGTTTTGCTGTTCTGATAGAGATGCTAAGAATTAGAAAAAAATTAGCAAGTACTACATAAGTGAAAGTGCAAACTTTCAACTTTTGTGCTAGACTATGGCTGTATTTTGGTTAGCAACTGTATTTTGAGCAAGTTTTTGAAGATACCTTGTTTCTGATATCCCATGAAATATGCCTGATCAAAATAAATCATTCTGCAAACCAGTTGGCTAAGTGATTATATAAGCAATGTGGAGAGGCTGAGTAATTGATGTTTTTCAGTACACAAACTGGCATTAAGATTTTCCTTTCACTTTGGTGGAAATACTAAAAAGCAATGTGTAAAATCATGTAAGTTATGTAACTAAAAGCTTGTAAGTGAATTTAAGTCTAAGCTAATCTAATTCACATGGTAAGACAGAAGGAAAGTGAAGTAGAAGAAGGAAGCAATAGCAGAAAAGTGATGTGTGATTTAAAGGTTTCTATTCCTTTACTTAAACTATGCTTATTTCTTAACTTTTGCTCTTGGAATGTAGGTTACAATCTTCTCTGTTTCCTCTGATCTACATGTAACTTTTACTAGTTTGTGTATCAGTTTTTATTTTATTTGTCAGCTGGTATATTTAAAGGATTTATGATATCAGATGATTTTTCATAAGCAAGAATTTCTTCAATTCCTGAGCAGACACTTTTGCAATGATGGGATCAGTATGCCAATCACAGGGATGGGGGTGATCTACTGATTCTTTGTGGTTTGGCTTGGGAGTCAGAAAATGGGAAGAAACTATTCACTGTCCTGTGTAGATTGATGAACAACCTTTGTGAATACTCTAGTAGTAGTCTTTTAAAAATAAGAGGTGAATAATAGGTTCTGTGATGCTGGTGACAGCAGGGAAGGAGGTGAGTGAGACTGAGTATAATGCTGGAAGAATCTGACAGGCTTCTGTCTCTAGTCACTAGCAGCAGGACAAGAGGCTTGCCTTTTTCCAACTGTGCACAACTTTCCTGTTCTCTCATGTTACTTGCATGTGGAATTTCATGGTCCTTTTCCTGCTAAACGATTCACAGGCGTAGGAAGTATGGTGGGATGAGTTTGGTGTAATTTATGAGTTCCATGCAGTATTTGGAAGCCTCTAGGCTCTACAGAGGATTTGGGAGTGTTAGATAAACCTGTGGAGCACAAAGGCAGTTACTGTCTTCCCGTTGTCAAACATGGAAGGTCAAAAAAAAATCACTCTTCTCATGTAGCAGTTGCCACACTCATGAAGAATCTAATTACAGTAGATCAAACAGTTGCAAGAGAGAAACTCTCTGAATAGAAGGGTGAAGAGAGATACTCTTGTCCTCACCTTTATAGAGTTAAGCCTCAAGGATGTGAGGGATACAACTATTCACCTTCAGACTTCAGTCTTATTCTGTCAGTTTTTAGGATAGTTTTTGCTTGTGTTGTCATAAGTTTATAACAAAGGAGCACAAATTTATCTCATAACAAGCAAAATCATAAAATCATAGAATAGTTTGTGTTGGAAGGATCCCTGAAGATTGTCTAGTTCTAACTACGCCCCCCCCCACCATGGGCAGGTACACACTTTTCACTAGACCAGTTTGCTCAAAGCCCCATCCAGCCTGGACTTGAAGTCTTTCAGGGGTAGGACATCCACAAATTGCCTGGACAAGCTGTTCCAGTGCCTCAGCAGTCTCACAGTAAGGAATTTATACTTAATACCTAATCTAAACCTGCCCCCTTTCAGTTAGAAGCCATTCCCCTAACATTTCTATGTAAAAAGTCTCTCTTTGTTGTAAGCTCCCCTCAGGTACTGGAAGGCCTAGTAGGTCAATTAGGTCACCCCAAAGCCTTCTCTTCCCCAGGCTGAACTATCCTAATTTTATCAGCCTATCCTCATGGGAGAGATGCTCCATCCCTATATTGAACTTGTCATCCCTCCTCTGGACTCTCTCCATCAGTTCCATGTCCATGTCCTGTTCTGGCCACCCCAGAGCTGGATGCAGCACTGCAGGTGGGGTCTCACCAGAGCAAAGCAAAGGGGCAGAATTCCCTCTCTCACCCTGGCCACGCTGCTTTGGATGCAGCCCAGGATACAGTTGGTTTCTTGGAATGCAAGCTCACATTGCCAGTTCATATTCAGCTTTTCATTTATGTAAGCCCCCAAAGTCACTCTCCTCAAGGCTGCTCTCTTTCCTTAATTGCCCAGCCTGTGTTGGTACCCCGGCTTGCCCTTACCCAGGGCTGTGGGAGTTCTTTACAGAGATCCAGACAACCATCGATGGCAAAAGGCACAGAGCCTGCCCTCTGTCCGTGAGGATATCATGGCTTTATTCTGGGGTCCTGCCCCCGTCAGCTGGAGCTCCTTTAGCTCCTTCCCCATCCCCTCCTGTGCCGGAGAGCGTGAGGCCCTGGCTGTTGTGGGGCTTTTTCCCGGGGGGGACGGGCCTAGAGGCAGGGACAAGCCACCACCCGATCAGGGACAAGGTAGGAGTGGAACAGAGCTGGGTTACATTCCAGTGTGGGAGGATGGGCAGGGCCAAGCAGGGACAAACCACGTGATACAGTTTCCAAGGGGAACAGGGGATACAATAGAAAAACATTACAAAACCCAATATAAAAATGAAACACAATATAAACCCAATTAATGCCCTACAACATTTCCCTCTTTCTTATAAAATTGAGGAGGAGGAAGGCTCAGTCCATGGGAGATGTTCAGAGTTCGGACCTTGAGTACCTTTAAAGTTGCGGAAGAAAAAAAATGACATCTAGTGCAAACAAACTGTCCAGAAAAACAGTTAAGGTGTAATTAGGAGAGGGTTCAGCGCTTTCTCCTCATCCAGGCAGCACTGGCCGCTTGTGGGGCCTCTGCAGGGGGTTTTGCAGTTTTAGGGATGAAAGGTTTCACCCACTTGGCTGGCACCCCCTTGAGATCTGGGGGAGTGAACACATAGGCGTACCCACGACTCCAGGTGACCTGATCATGAGGACTTTTTGTTTCTCTGGTCGCTGGATCCTTTACTATCACATCTGGTGACTTGCTGAAAGGCAGAACTGGTTAAAGCAGGATTAGTTAATTCAACATTTACATTTTCCAGTTTTTTCTCCCCCCTTCTCGGACTTGCCCCATTTATGTCAGCACGCTGGGCAAGCCGGTGCTCAGCTTTTAGTTTTTTGAAAAATTCCTTTTGAGCCCCCAAGACCCCCCATCCCATTGTCCTGAAAGTCCAGAAATTGTCTCTATAAAGGGCATTGAGATGCCCAATGTCCAGCCTGATCACACAGGAGACGTGTTGTTCTTCACTTGGGTGGTTGTCGTGGCACAGTCACAGGAGGCACAGTGTCTGCAGCAGCAGCCTTTTGTGGTGGCTTGACTCTGGAACTGTGGCTTTGGTGACCTGTCATGAAGGGAACCTTCTTGGCACACACCTGGAGCATGCCATCTAAGGTTGGAGCCAGATCCATGGGCAGGCTGAGGATAGCTGCCTTGCGCTGTTCATTTTCATCATCCAGAGCCATCTCCTCCAGGACCTGTTCCTGGGCTCCTTCTTTCTTAACCTGTAACTCGATAGCACTGGTTAATTGCTCCACAAATGCTACAAAAGGTTCTGATGGAAGCAAAGGAATTTCCTGAGCTTGCTTGAGAGCTGAGACCCATTCACTATCACCACATAGATGTTCCAATAGAATTGGGAAATTATTATTCTCAACAGCTGTTTCAGGATTTTGCCAAAGCTCCGGAAGTAAATCTCTTTGGAGGCCAAAGGGAACTATAGGATTCCCTGCTAAATTTGCTTTTAAATGGTTGCAAAAATATTCACTTTCATATCTAAAACTGATCTGAGCTTTGCATAAATCCTGAATCGCTTGTGGGGGGAAGGGATCCCAATAACCATGGACAACACCCCCTCTTTTTGACTGTCGATATGTGAAAGGGGTGGCAGAAAATCCAGGATCACTTCCTGCTTCCGGGTTCCTGGCTCCCCCAACTCCCCTCCGGGGCATGGGAACCGGGACTGTGGGCAGGGAAACCGTGGGAACCAGCGACAGGGAGGGGCTGGAGGGTTGAGTCACACGGGGAGGAGTCGGAGGGCGGAGGTTTGAGGGTAGGGGGCAGAGTCAGAGGAGAGGGCAGTGCCAGGGGCGGCACCAAAGGGAAGGAGGGGTCTGGGGAGAGGAAGGGATTGCAAAAGGGATTGCGGGAAGGAGGGACAGACAAAGAGAGAGGCTCCTCGTGACTCGAGAGCACATGGCTTTGGCCATTTTGAACAAAGGAGTCCCCTCCATCTTGTGAACCCCCCCACAGAACTGAGACCAGCCTGGGGATCACTGAGATGGGGCTTTTGAGCACCCGACCTGTCTGCAAAAGTACAAACTGGGGAGAATCCACAAAGAACTGGGGTTTTTTTCCTTTTCATTTTGCTTTTGCAATGCAAACTTAATTTTTAAGCTGTTAGAAACAAAATTTGCATTTCCTTTATTATTAGAGGAGCCAGATTCAGCTATTTTATTTGCAACAGCCTCTTAAATTCCAGGAAGCTTATTTGCTCTAATGATACATGTGGAAACTGAGAAAACAACCACTGAATTAATTTTTTCAACTGTTTCTTTGAGCAATGGGTCTCCCCATCATCCAAGGCACTTAAAATTTGATTACAGACTCTTTTTGAGACACAGACAGTCTTGCACCCATTTTTGGCTCAGATTTTAAATTTCTGTGTCCCCTTTAATTGTGACTGGACAACTGAAAGGAAAAAGACCTTGCTGGAGAGGGAAAAAAAGAAGGGGAAACAGTTACCTTTTCCACCCACACACAGCAAAATGTGCTATTAAAGCACCCTGAAGGTTTACTCTGAAAGCAAAAACCTTCCCCCAAAGGAAAAAACCCTTTTCCCTGAGGAACAAGAACCTTCTCTGATTAAGATTTTTCCTTAGATAATACTCACCAAAAATCCAGCGTTCAGACTAATCCTTCCTTTCTTTCCCAGTCACTCCTTTTTCCTGAGACTTACTCTTTTGGTGCAAAAAGAGCTTCCAGTCTCTGTTCGCAGGGTCAGCTTTCCACGAACATGTGGTCACCTCCCCTGGGAGCAGCCTGTTGTTCAGGGGGGCTTCTTTTCAGCACTCCGATGGGTTTTTTAAGTCCAAAGGAGAAAACTACAGCCCTGGCCTGTGGAATCCTGTGTTTCGGAGACTCCACAGCGAAAGCCAAGCCTGATGGGTCTGTGTCTCTGCGTGAGTGGGCTGCATTTCAGAACTCATGTGCCTGTGTGAGATTCCTCAGCTACATGCTCCACGCATGGTTCTTCCAGCTTTCTGGGAGCCCCTTGTCACTTTGAGATGCATGTTTAGGCACCAGACAGGGCTTTGGGCTTGATGTACTCATGACATTGCCATGGACCCACTCCTTGAGCTTGTCCAGGACCCTCTGGATGGCATCTTGGCAATCACACCACTCAGCTTGGTGTCATCTTCAAATTTGCTGATGATGCACTCGATTCCCCTGTGTGTGCCATTGACTGAAGTCATTGATTTAATGACTGAAGGCATTAAATAACACTGATCCCAGTACAGTCTCTTGAGGGACACCACTTGTCACTGGTGTTCATTGGGATGCTGAGCTATTCACCACTACCCTCTGAATGCAGTTATCCACCTTGTTCACCTTATCCACCTTATCCACCAATCAGACCATCCACCACATCCATATCTTCAATTTAGAGAAAAGGATATTGTGGGAAATAATGTTAGAGACCTTATATGAAGTCCAGATAAATCACATCCATAGACCTTCCCTTGTCCACTGATGTAGTCGCTCATCATCAAAGGCCACTGGGTCAGGCAAGATTTTCTCTTAATGGAGGGTAATGAAGGTTATCTTGAATCACCTCCCTGACCTCCATGTGCCTTAGCAGAGCTTTCGGAAAGGAGCTGTTCCATGATCTTCCCAGGAAGAGACAGACAATGACAAGTCAGGTACTGCCAGGGTCCTTCTTTCTGGCCTTTTCAACATGGGTTCAATGTTTCCCCCTTTCCAGTCACCTGATATGGACTGCCATGACTTTTCAAATATCATGAAGGGTAGCTTGGCAACTACATCAGTCAATTTCCTCATGACCATGGGATGCATCTCATCAGGTCCCATAAAATTATGGTAAATGAATACACAGTGCCTCCTTATAAACTCATTAACATATAAATATACACAAAAATACATACCTATACTCATCTACATTGTATGCATGCAGTACATACATACATGCATTCAGATATTCCTCCTGGACTCAGCCATAGAAGGCACATCTGGAGCTCTGCATCTGGTTCTTGGATCCTCAGTGCAAGAGAGACATGGTGCTAATGGAGCAGGTCCATCAGAGGGTGATAAAGATGACTGGACCATCTGTTTATCAGGAAAGGCTGAGAGAGCTGGGCCTGTTTGGCCTTGAGACAACTGAGTGGGGACCTCATCAATGCATACAAGTGTTTGAAGAGAGGGTGTCAAAATTATGGATCCAGGCTCTGCTCAGTGCTGCCGAGGAATAGGACGACGGGGAATAGACAGAAACTGAGGCACAGGAAGTTCCACCTGAACATGAGAAAGGAATTCTTTACTGTGCAGTAACCAAGCGCTGACACAGATTGCCCATCAGTGTTGTGGAGTCTCCCAGCTGGACGTAATTTCAGAACCATTGGGATGCAATTCTGTGCCATGTACTCTGAGATGACCATGCTTGAGCAGGCAGGTTAGAGCAGATGACCTCTTTGGTGGTCCCTTCCACCTTACCAATCAATTTTGTGATTCAGCTATACATACATATTAATATATACAAATGCATAATGGTTTTTTTGGACTGGAATTTTTGCTACCAGGAAAGCTTTTTGAGTAGTTCTGGTTCTTTAGTAAAAGTGATATACATCAATTCTAAAAATTATCTGTGAAAATTACTGCATTGTTGAAAGAGAAACCAAATATCCCTTTAATCATAGGAGTACATTTTGCAAACACCGATCTCTGGAGTTTTGCATTTCTTATTTTATTTTCATTATTCTCCAGCCTTCTTATCTGTTCTGTATATTATAAACCTTCTTTCTCAACATTCTCATACAGTGCACTGTTTCCTTTGGGATACAGAGTTATCTTATTCTGTGATTTGAATAGGTTTCCATAGTCATTACTTAAACCGAAGCCACTACTGTGATCCTGTGTCTTACTGTATTATATTATATAATATTGTATATCATATAGTGTGTCTATCATTATCATAGTATAATGATGATAATGAGACCTGCTAACAACCAAGCCTCTGATATCTCTCTAATTCTGTGAAGGGCCAGCTCTTGTTTATTTTTGTCTTGAAAGCAGTATTGAATGGGATTTGTAGAAGAATCCTTGTAGATTTTTGCCTAATTTCAGGATCTCCTCTCCTTTAAGAAGTTTGTTGACTTCCATTTATGATGGCAACATTTCATAAAAAGGGTAACATTATGCCTTTTTTAATACATTATAAAAGAAGAATAACAAAAAAACTGGTCTGGCATTACATTGGCTTGCAAAAGAAGATCCTAATTAATTTTGTCTTGGGTTCTATTGCTGTTATAAATGTACGTTGAAATACACTGTGATTGTATTGTCATGGGAACAATATGCTGCATGTTTGGTTAGCTTTTGTTATGTTATAGAAAGTTTCTCTGTATTTTCTGTGAAAAAGCTTTAGGACTGAAAATTTCAGGAACTTGCTGTTCCTAGTAAGATAGTCTTGGGAAAATATATTTGTAACTGAAACTACACATAAAATAATGGGAAATATCAGGTGTTGACAAGATGCAGTGCCACAGTGGGAAAAAGTATAGAGGTTAGTAAGTTATGTGATGGGTAATGGAAGCTCAGCTGAAATTAAGCCATGCTACTTAACAGATAACTTCTTTTACTACCATTCCTGTAATTGCACTATTGCCAGTCACGGCGATAGGTATGCAAATGGACCCAGGAGTTTTCGAACTCGATTTCAGGCAAGGTAGAAGCTGGTGACTTTTGGGTTTTAGATAATTTAAGTGGAAGTACTGGGTGTTCTCTTGGATATAGTGTTCTGTTTGTGCTACACTGATTGTTGGCCTTCAGTACTTAAAAATCTCTCTTATCTAGCTTGTTGAAATGTTCTCCCAAAATTTCAAGAATATATGTTACAAAATTGAATTGTAGACCTAAGTGAGGTATCATTCTAGGACCTTAAAGGTCTAGGACTCATAAAGAAATAGGGCATGTATTTTGACAGTTCAGGAGTGAACAAACTTCACCTGGTGTTATTTAGAGTGAACTGATGGGGCAGATCCCCCCTCTGCAAGGCAGTCAGTACCAGATCTCACACTGAAAAAGACTTTTGCCTTTCTAAGTTCCTGGTTCTTGTGAATAAACCTACAGAAGACTGCTACTACAAGGTAACCTTTTGTAAGAAGTGAAAGCTTGTTAGCTGATTTGTACTATCCTGATTATATGTTGTTTACCTCACTTTCAGTGCTGGTAAGTCTTTGTGACATGTGCTACAAGCTAGTTCATACACTGTGGCTAGTCCCTCTCCCAGAGCCCTGGCTAGCTTGAGAGACAAACCACAGTTGGAAGGATTTTTCCTCAGGGCCCCAAAGATCCCAGAGCGGCTGTGAATCTTTTCCTTTAGAGAGAACAGGCCCCCATCAATAGCAAAGGAAGGTCTGCACTTGGTCTGGGGGGAATCAGGGCTTTATTCAGTCTTTCTCCTGTGGTCCTGCCCCACCTGGGTCAGGAGCCCTGTCCCTGTCCCCCAGCCAAGAAGCATTTCCACGTGCTTATCCTGGCTTTTATCCAGGGGAAGGGGCTAAAGGCAAGGATAAGCCACTACCCAATCAGGGATAAGGTGGGAGTGGAACAGAGTTGGATTGCATTCTAGAGTGGGAGAATGGGCAGGGAAAAGGGGCAGGGACAAACCTTGGGATGATACATTTTCCAGGGGAACAGGGGAGTACAGAAGCCATTACAAAACAAAAATATAAAAATGAAATACAATATAAACCCAAATAATACACCACAACAATACACCCTGAGTGTATCCTGATCACCTGACTTTTTTTTTTCTTTTTTTTTTCTTTTCTTTTCTTTTTTTTTTTATGTAATTGTTTTCTAATAGTTCATGGGTATTTGGCCTTTGGCTTTCATGAGTTTAGTGTCCAGTCATAGTTATGAGAGTTGGAAAACAGCAGGGCCATGGTATTAGCACTGTGTTCTGAAGGGGTCATGGTAGCTTGAATCATGGTATATTTTCAAGGGGCTTTCTTCATGCCATGCTAAAGACAGGTACTCTATAAATAGTACCTGAGTATTACCATGCTAATTATTCAAAACCTCATAAAACTGAGGGAAAAACATTGTTTGGAACAGACGTACAGTAATCCTTCTAGTGTGGTAACTTGTAAGAACTGAAATAGGGGAGCAATTTTATTGTAACTGATAGCTGCAGAGTTAAAAACCCCTCAGCTGAATCCATGTCATTAAATGTATGGTCTGCATAATATTGCTATCTGTAGCGTGCATACATATGTTGATTGTGTAGAAACAAAATGTGGATAAGAATGTATTTCTGTCATATACTGTAATATTTGAAAAAATCTCTCTTAAATAGAGCAAAATCTATGAATGCACTTCACAGTCACAGAATACTGGGTTGTAAGGAACCTCACAGATGCGTCTTTCACAGATCCAGCCTTTCACAGATACAACCAAGTGGTCCAGACTTTCTTAGCAAACACTTGGTCTGGTTTATTAGTGCAATTCTTTATGTCATTATGTCATTTTCTGAGATGCACTGTAGCTCTGGACTGCACTGAATTTTAGTATCTTTGTATTTATTCATACTATCATTATGCTATTACTTACTTATAGCACTTGAAGTGCGCCAGTGCAGGATCAATGCCCACAAAGTACGCAAAATAAAGTCTTTCTCTTGAGATGAAGCTAGTTTTCGAAAACCATTGTTTGTAAGACTGAGAAGTAAAAGTCTAGTTGCTGAGGCAGACACAATTTCAAGATGGCTAACAAAAGTTGATACTCTTGGGTGTACCTACATACTGCTAATTTTGTTTTCAGCTTCCTCAAAATTAGCTTATTTTCCTTCTTGTTATATTACTGAGCTAACTGTGCTGAATGTGGCCCACCCAGCTACTATGCAGGTTGTTAAGTAAACTGATTCTAGGCTGATGTGAAAATACTTGTTTTAACTGGTTTTAACTGAGGAAGACTTGTATAGTTTAATCTTAAGTGCTGTATTAGACCTATTACCACAGCTGTTCAACAAACAAACATTTAACTCTTTCAGCTTCAGAAGGAATAGGCAACTGATACTGTGCTCTTCACATCTTTGAAAGATTTATTCTTTCCTCATATGAGCATAATGTGTGACATCACAGGCACACTGTTTCCAAGTATTCAGCAAGGGCTGGGGTTTTTTGTTAAGTATCTGAAGCAGGGAAAAGAGAGTTATTGTCAGATTTTATTTAGATAGGACATGGTATATGCTGACAAAAGAAATATATCTGCCAACAGTGCTGCATCAGCTCTCTAAGTAATGTTAATCTAAGAGTATGGAGGTAGTATTACTACATTCATTTTAAAAAGACAGTGTTTTTTTCCTCAAAGTTTGACTAAGGGTGTGAAATTTAAGATGTAGTGCACTTATGTTCTTTAAAGTAGTTACCAGAATTGAATATCTGGTTTGTTTGTGTATTGAGAATATGTAAGCTATTTTCTAAATATCGTAAAAGACTTAAAAATTACTACTATGTCTTATGCAAATATTAGCTTAATTTCAGTCTGGAAAAACCTATAAATTATGATTTAGCTTAAGGTGTACTTTCCAAGATACCTGCATCGATAATTTACAGGCTTTGTTTCCTGTTACAAAGACTGTAATCATGGGCATCCTGTTCAAAAAATGACCTTTAAAATGCTTGTCTATATGGAACATGGCAGAGCAAGAGGACCCTTTCAAACATCTGAGGAAAGCTTATTTAAACTAGCTGAAGTCTAATTCTTCTGTAGAATTAAACAAGACATCCATAAGGCTAATCCATATAGACATTGCCATTATATCTCATTTGGTGTCTTGTTGGTTACTTAAATGAAAACATTTAGAAACTAGATACCTAATTGAACTTCTCAGAGCTTATTCAGAAGTTAGTGCTAAAGGCCCTTCCAGAAACTGCTGCTTGAAATCATGTTGATGATATGTCTTTGACAATAATGTCCTTTTTCCTTTTTTCTTTTTCTTTTTTCTTTTTTATTTTTTTTCCTTTTCCCTTTTCTTTTTCTTTTTTCTTTTTTCCTTTTTTTTTTCTTTTTGCTTTTTTCTTTTTTTTGCTTTTTCCTTTTCTTTTTATTTTTTCTTATTCTTTTTTTCTTTTTCTTCCTTCTCCTTCTCCTTCTCCTTCTCCTTCTCCTTCTCCTTCTCCTTCTCCTTCTCCTTCTCCTTCTCCTTCTCCTTCTCTTCTTTTCTCTTCTCTCTTTTCTTATGCCAAGTACTACTTGTATAATCTTTGCCTAATTTATTTTAGAATTGATAGAATTTGGTGTTTCATCCCAGATTTAAGATCCCGTGCCCACAGTCATTAAAGAAATCTTCTTTGATTTATATAAATGTTTTGTCATAATGTAGTCTTTAGGGAAGAATTACACCCTTTCACTGAAAGAAAAGAAACCATTCAAAGGATTGGGTTTCTTTTTCTTAATTTGTAATATAGCCCATTTTGGTGCCTCAGGGCAATATTTTTTTTTCTCTCCAGCTTATGAAGGGTGTTTCAGCTGAATATGCTCATACCTTTAAAAATCATTTGGTGTGAGAATTTTTTAAGTTACAGGGTGGTTTATTTTTTTTTTTTTTTTTTCCTATAATGCACTGTACCCTGCCTTTGAGCTTTCAATTTAAGTCTTCTGTCATATACTGCCAAAAACTTTGTTCAGAGCTCTGTCTGTGTTGAAACATGTATACCTGTCCCAGTGTCATAACTAATTATATACCTTGTATGCTTACTTCTAGTAATTGAAAAGTAGACCTACCGCAGGATAAGTTTTAGTATTAGATTGTATCTTGGGGACATGTTGCAGAAATCAAGTTTCCACCAAGCAGCAACTTGAATTTGTAAACAGATATTACTATTTTAAGTGCATCATCTCATGGTTGTTTCTTGATATCTGTGTGTGTTTATTTTAAACCTGGGGAGAAGGTGTTTTTGAACTTTACTTCTGCATGTGTAGTAATTATAACCTACTTCTTTTAATCACAGGATTCTGAAGTGTCTATCTCCACTTCAGATGAAGCCTATTTTGCCATGCTCTCTTTCTGCAAATTTTGTTTGGTGGTTCTGAACTTCCAGAAAAAGTGTCTGTACTGAGTGCTTGGCTAAGTTCTGTTGGCCTGCTATGCTGTTTCCAGTTCTTTACTTTAAGAAAACAAAAAAAGAAAGTGAGCTAGCATCATTTTTAGCAGTAGGAAAGCATGGAAGTTAGAGGAAAAAGCAGCATTTCTTCTATCTTTTCATTTGCAGCACCCTTCACTTGTGTTTTCTGTGAATGCATACATACATGTATCTTTGCATATCTATACATTTTCCTAGGTACATGCAGAAAGAGAGAAGGAATCCTGTGTTATGTTTAGGGGTTTTTTGCGTGTTTAGAGCTAGGCTAATAAACAGTGATTTATACACACCAGCATGTAAAAATATGTTCTCCTTGTCCATGCCTGCTGAATAAAGATTTTGCCAGTCTTAAATCTCAGAGCTTCACATGTAGTAGCAATTAAAGTCTTAGGAATGGACATTTAATGGTAACAATAGATTACAGTATTGTCAGGCTGTGTTCTGATTTTGATCTATGTTAAATTATGAGATCTTGTTTTTATGGGAGGTCCATGGCTACTTGCTGTTGTGCATTAGAAACTGTTACTTTAATAGAGTATGTATCATTGTTTTACTAAAACTACAACACTAGTACTTGGATTTCTCCAAAATGCATATTTATCTATTTTTACATTATATCAAAAAATAGTGGGTATATTTATTATAATGATGATTGCTTTACAGGGAAACTTTTTTTTTTTTTTTTTTTAAATATGGAAATGATTGGTTGACTCTCATAATGTGAAATTTAAGTTTGTGATTTTCTTCCAATTAAAGGTATCTTAGATAATTTATTGGTTATGTAACCTTCCATCTATTAGTTCTGTAGCAAGAGTGCAGCATGATTTTGTCAAATAAGGTTGTTACTTTGTGGCATCTTTGAAATTAAATCACTTCCTTTGAAGGTTTTTGACAACAAAATGTTTGGTGTGTTTTTAAACATTTCCAGTGTCTTGTCAGACAGTTTTATCTTCCACTTACCTCTCCACAGCTGGCATTTTTTAGAAGGGCTCAGGGAAGAAAAAGACTGGGTCATTCTGACCAGGGAAGTTATAATGCTGTCCCACATTCCAGTTTTATATGTGTCACAATTGAGTTAATATAATTGCTTGCTAAAAAAGATTAGTGCACTGCAAGTAAGGTCTTTCAGTGATTTTCAAACTTCAGTTTTGTTTTTCAAATATATACGAAAATCTAGTGTCCTAATTTCTGTCGAAAAAAGAATTCTTTGCCAGTATTAAAAAAAGCATACTTTTGGTGTTTCTTTAAAAAATACTTATCTTATTTGAACTTAAATAATTTTACTATTTTTTCTTTTCCACTCTCCACTCATATGTGGATTTGAAACACTTAATTTTGAAAATTAAGCCAGCTATTCCAGTCATTTGAAAATTGGAGGTATAGTTGTCTGAGAAACAAGTACATCTTACTAAGCCCCTGAGGAATAAAGGAGGCTGGGTATTTTTCTATATCCCAGTCCAGGGAATCCATCTTCTGTATCTGTCATTCATTCTTTTAATTGTTATGTTCTCTTTCCCTTTGCTTGCTGGAAGAAGACCATTTTGTCCCTATCTTTGAGTCACTTTGGATGTGATTCTTCTATCTTTCTTTCAGACAGGCAAGGTATTTATGGTCTTCTCCCTAAACTTCTGATTTTTAGGTCTGTCTTTCCTCTAAAATCTCTATCTCATGGTTTCCAGAGCACTAGCAGTAAGGAACTGACATGAGAGTTTTCACTAGTGGACACAGAAATCTTGTCAATGAGGACAACAGTACAAGCAGTTGTGGTTACAGAGGGCCATGGAGCTGTTGGTCTGAAGGCCCAGATATATTCTACATTGCTTCCATTCATTGAGTGGCCTGTCATGCCACAAGGACTAAAATTCAAAGTGCAGGTTCCAGATTTCATAAAAATGAATGACCCTTGCCTGAAAGCGATTCCTGCTTGCCCAAGAATCTGATAGAGGTTTACAAGTCCTGCCAACTAATATATTTCAAGGCTTTTATATAGAAAATCATAATGAAAGAATGAAAGATCTAGTAGCAGTATTGGCAGAGTAAATATCATTTGACAATAACAGAAACCTTTCTGTCAGTATATTAACTGGTAGTTGAGAGGAACGTAAAACTATTAAACTCTCAAAAACAAGTAGAGATATGTTGCCAGGGGAAAAAAAGAAAAAAAAAAAAAAAAAGCTTTTCTTCCATGTAAAAGAACATATGGCAAGAGCAGAAATTTTGAGAAGAAATTTTGGCCTGTGGTTGGCATGTCTGTAGCATGTAGTTGAACGTGAATACCAGAAATATTTTGTCACTGTTCATGTGGCAGACCATTATTACTGTTAGATTATTCAAATATTTAAATTATAAATCCAAAGAATTGATAATATGCATTATTGCAATAAAGAAAAAATTTTCACTTCTTTTTGCTTCTTCAAAGATAATTAGATGTGCAATAATTGTTATTTCTAATATAGTGTCTCTTCTTAGGGGAGAATAAGGCAAGGTCCTCTATGGAAAGGAGAACTCAGTTTAATTTGCACAAATACGGTTTGCTTTTGAGGTAAACATGGAATGTCAAAATGGATTAAGGTAGAAGAACTGGGATTGACTTTGAATTGTGGTCCTATTCCTTGTCTTAGTTCTGGAGTTAAGAGCCTAGAAGAACCAAAGGAGTTCTTGCAGCAGTGGTCTAATGAATATAGCGCAAACAAAAATACAAATGTGCTTTACTAGAATTTATTCAGTCTGCTACTGGTTTCTCTCTGTTATTCATTGTCTCAGTTTTAAGTTTCTGAACATATTTTATTATACACAGAGGAAACCTCTTATGTGTCAGCATCTATTTAAAAACATTTTAACTTGTAGTGCTTTACATTTTACTCACCTCAAAGATGCAATTTTTAAAGCAAGTTTATTAGTTTTTAAAATGCTTTATAACATGTGCGAAAAAAAAAAGTAGAGAAACATTGAAACATGCTGACATCTTACTAGTCATTTTGTATTTACTTTGTATAAATATGAGGGCATATAATATCTGCTTCTAATGCACATGAGAAAAAAATGGATGGAAAGATTCAAAGACCTGTGTGTACAGCAGTGCTGTTGTCTTTTGCTAGTATGCAATTGAGTTATGCCTCTTGGGAAGAGAGCATTTTTAAGCTCCACAGAGCTGAATGACTTTTGTTGTGCAAAAATCCCTAAAACCAAAATCCCATCAAACTAGACCCCCAGCATATGGTTTTCATCTGCTCTGATTGTATCAAGAGGAAACAATCCCATGTAGATGAAGGGTTGTATTTGCCATGAGTTAGGTCCCTAGTGTGATTGCAAGGGTTGAAAGAGCCACTGTCCAGAACTTGTCTGACACAGTAACTGAACATATTTTTTTGTTTGTTTTGTTTTCTGGTATCACAGCTATATTACCCTTATTTTTCGAGAGTTTGTTGAAGCTAAAAGGATTTTTTTTTTTTTTTTGTCCAGAATCATACACAGGGAGGTTATTCTTTGTATTATTCCATGAATATCAGTATCATATCAGTAATCTCTCAAGGATTGGGGATGGGTCTGATTAATTAATACTTGTCTCCATTAATACTTGTACCCCTTTCCCATTCCCAAAAATGCCTGCCAGTTGTGTAATACTCTAGAAAAAATTCAGTTGTGAAAAGACTCAGAAGCATGATTGGTGCTGTGTGAACTGGAAATTAAGGATTTCAGAAACATGATAGATGGTAAAATGAAGCCCTTCCCCTGTGCAAAATTAAGTCCGTGCCTAATTTGGAGATAACAAAACATCTGGTTCCATGTGAGATCAGACTTACTCTGAAGATCTGCAGCAGACTACAATATGTCTTGTTCATATTTATGATTTTAGAGTGCCTGAACTCCATCTGCATCCCCTCTGATATATGATATGTGAGAGAGAGATGAGAAAACTTCAGGTGTCAATAAGCAAAAGGTGGCAGCGTGAACAAACCAAATTAGTGACATAGAATATCTAATGGATTTATTTAAAATGAAAAAGTGCTTTCCTGAAGCCTTGATATTTATATCAGTGGAAAATGAACCATAGTAAATTCAACAGGTGCAGGCAGGAGCAAGTGTCTTCGCTGGTTTGAGTAGAAGAATAGAATTAAAGTCAGGGTAAATGAAACAAGTAAATAATCCCTAAATCAATATAAAATACTCCAAAGTAGAGTATTGTGGCAGATTTTTTGTCAGTGCATTAATCTGACTACAAATTTCTCTCCAGAACTTCAACAGAGATTGATATCTGTCCTCAGAATTTTACCAAGCCATACATGTAAATGTTGCTTCTTAGAACCTGCATTCTTGTGCATTTTCAATCTCTGTTTTCAGTAATGCCTGATCTGGACATGCCCACTTTTTCTTGGAAGATGTCAGATGAGTATTACATTTTGAATTATGTCCCATGTGAAAAAAGTAGCATATGGACTTATAAGATGCAAATAGTTGCCCAGTTGGCCTAATCGATGTTGCAAGAATGTAGACTTTTACTAGCTATGGCTGTGGTTTCTGTACAAGAAAATGTTTCCTTCAGCAGATAGAACCTTAGTTTAGTAGCATTTGTGTGCTCCTGTGCCCCTCAGCATGCTCAGGTTCTTCTTCTGAACTCTTAATTAAAATACTTGTTTATTTGAAATGTAATTTTTCTTACTTCATTGTCTTAACTAAACTTTGAATCAATTAATCAATGATTTTTTTTTTTTTAGTAGTTAATGCATGTTTGCCAAAACTGAAGAGGAGAAAAAAGTGGGTTATCAGCAGAATGTCTGTACAAAGCAGCTGAATTCTTCCCAACATTCTATACATTATCTGAAAGCTACTTTTGGTTAGGTGAAAATCCTTGGAAAAATTGTGTTTGCATAGGAAACCTCAGTTTTGTTATGAAGATGATAGTGAGATTACCAGAACATGCTCAAGTGTAATATAAAATACATTAGCGGTATGGAACTAGAAGTCCAGACTTAAAGTCACTCTGAAACTTTCATTCATACAAATCCTATTTCACTAATAGAAATACTTTTCCACCACTTGTTAACAGCAGAAATTATTGCCAATAATGACTGTGCAGGATATGGGAAGTGCTTAGTCAGAACAATGCAACCTAGCTAGATTGGTTCTGTGAATTGTTTAGGAAGGACTATATAACCCAATTGTAAAATGAATGTTACCTCTCACTTCCCTTGCACTTTGTTCAGTCCGTGAGATGGTTATTACCTTTGTTGATTTGATGAGTTAGCATTGGTTAAGGGCCAAATTCCCACCCAGCTGTTTGATTATTTCTTCATTCCTGACTTCCCTACTCTCCACAAGAAGTGCAGGAGGATGGGTAACGGGAGGTTTATTGTCAGTCCGCGACAGGTCTCCTCTACCTACCTTCTTTCTCACAGTCTTCCCTTGTTCCAGCATAGATGCTTTCATGTGCTGCAGACCTTCAGGAAAAATTATCTCCAATCTGGCATCTCCATGGGTCAGTTCCTTCAAGGGTTATCCACCTGTTGTGGTCTGAGGCCCTCCACAGGCTGTGGTGTTGTCATCTGTTCCCGCATCTGGTCCCCTTGAGCTGCTGGGGGATCTAGCCCCTTGGGCACCTCCTTCTCTGAATTTGGAGTTTGATCTTCTTTTTATTGGTCTTTTCTTCTTCCCACTCTCCCTGTTCAGTGTATTTTGCCATCTCTTAAGAATATTTTCCCTGAGGTACCACCATTTTGGCTGAGGGGTTCGTCTGTGTTAAGCGGTGGGTTCATTGGACAGGTCAGCCCTTGACTTCCTCCTCACAGAGCCAGCCCTGCAACCTGTCCATTGTCAATTACTTTTTGTGATTTACAGATTGACTGCCCACACCAAGAGACTCTAAATTTGTCCCCAGAAATTGTGTATGTCTTTGTTGTATAACCATTTTGATATTGGAATATGTGTGCAGCCAGGCATGTGTGTAAGCAAAAAGATTTGTGGAGGTATGGTTTTTCACTTAGGACTTGGTTCACTTAGGACTTGGTTCAGTCAAGGACTGGAATTGACACTCCAGGTCTAAGCATACATAGTCCCAGTCATATCCAGCAGAAGAGTTCTCTGATTATAAGCAAAATAACTGTTTGGTGTAACTAAGATATATTTCAACTGTTGCAGTGAATGTAGACTAAGTGGGGGAAAAAAAAAAAAAAAAAAAAATCATGCTTAGTATCCAGTACTCCAGATTATACAAAAAATGATGTGGTTCCTTTCTATTTTACAGAATATGGGAGTCTATCTCATTAGGGCTGCATGGTATCTAGGGCCTTAAGGTCTTGTTACCATGATTCTAATTTAACATTAGACAATACAAGGCAAAGTTGTAAGGCAGACTTTAAAAATTTTTATTCTAGTTGAGTTATGTATTTTTTCTTTGATAGCTGTTAACTAATAGAAGACTGTGTTCTTTTGCATTGTTTGGCTTGCTGTTTGGCAGTGTTTTGCTGTTTTGCTTGAAAGGCAAAAAGTTTCCTGTGAAAGGCTCATTTTTGGCTGTCTGCAGTCATTTCCCAATGAGGTCCCCTTATGTGGAAGATCATGTGGCAAGATCAGTAATGATGCAACTTTGTCTTCTTGCCATACATCATTCTAAATTTTTACTTCTGTGGTTGTCTAGGTAATATTGTTAAACTATGCGTAAATATGGAAAGAGGGAACCCTGCTGAAGATTTACTAATTTGCTGCTTATCAAGGCTAGTCCACCATGACTTTGATTACTATCGACTGGCAATGTTTCTTTGTCATAAATCTGCTGATGTCTCACTCAAAAAGAGGCAGTGACAAAACTTTTGGAAGCGCTTCATGTCAGCCATCTTGGAAGTGCCACCATGAGATCTTTTATCAAGATTTAATTAAAGTGTTGTGTTTTGAAACCTGCTTCATTTTTAACCAGTCAAGCACTGGGAATTGTTTGAAGTTAGGCCATTTATAAGTGCAATTATCTCTAATTAACTATAGTCTGTTTCCTATACATTTGTAATAAAATTTCTGGAATGTGTTTTTTGGAAGTGAGAGTTGACACTTGGTTTTCTCTTCCAGATTTAGATTGTCTGAGAGATTATGAACTTGGATAAATGTACCAATAAGAAAGCAAGCAATATGCACTATTTTAGTAAACTCATAATTGAGGCATGATTATAAAATTAATAACTTGCAATACTTTCATTTTTAGATAACTATTTTTTAAAAGACCATATGGATTTATTTCATGATGGTATTTTGGAGTTTGTAATATTTTAATCATGACTTTTATTTTTTTTTTTAAATTGATTTTCTCTCTTTTTTTATTATGGAATGTATGGGGGAATTTCTATGACATTTTAATTTCACTTGAGTTTAACAGGAATTGGCCCCAGCTGTAAGTTTTCTTTATCCAGCCCCGGAGTGCCTGAACATAGAGTACTTCTTCCAAATGCGGAGGTTGTGTGTGTTCCTGTCTGAAGTCGTGGGCTGAGCCAATCTTGACTGCACAGAACAAATTCAAGAAAGTTTTCTTGATATTTTGCCTATGGATAACTCCTGCCTCTGTGAAATTATGGCAAAACACTAGTTTAGTACTATGTTGTACTGGTCTCCCTCCTGATGCCACAGCTTCATTGACCCAGGAAATTTTGCACTCTGTGGTATCTTCATAAGTGTTTAATGTAGGTGCATGCTTTTCCTTGCAGACTTTGTGTATGTTCATGATAGTTACAGATTTTTAGATTGGGGTCATAAATTCAGATAGATTAGTAAAAACTGCCTTATAGTCTTAATATTCTTAACTGTTGATCAGATGCTTTTTTTTTTTTTTTTTTTTTTTTTTTTTTTTTTTTTTTTTTTTTTGGTAGGAAGCTAACCCTAAGCATAACCCAGATTATTTCCTTCAATTTTCTTTTTCTTAGAAATACAGATGCATGTTGTTGATAATTTTAAATAGGTGTTATTTATTACTTACTAAAAGCAATCCACCTTGAGAAAGGTGGAAAGGTGGATAAAGTGGAGGCTGGTCTGTCTTGAGGGGACAATTTAAACCCGTTTTGAAAATATAACTTCAGGCTTGCTTTTTTCAGCAACATGAAAAATGTGTTGCTTTATTGTATAGTGAAGGCGACAGGCCAAGTTATTTCTGCAAGAGGGGACTGGGAATGTAGAAGCAGAATGCCTTAAAAAAAATAAAACCATCTATTGACACACCAGCTTTAGGAAGCAAGCATCATGAAACCCCTCTTCCTCTCCCCCTCCCCCTAGAAGTTCATATTTCAGTTTACTCCCAAAAGCTCACAAGTCTGTGCCAGACAGAAATGCACAGAGGCTGCAGCAGTCCCAGAGAGGCCACTCAGAGGAGGGACAGAAATGGAACAATCAAGCCCAGTCCTCGCCCCTCTCAGCCTGCCAGGCTGCACAGGTCCACAGGGTGACTCTTGCCTGGCCCTTGACTCCATTTCCCTGCCTCCTTTCCCTTCCCTCCCCTCCATCCCAACTCTCTGGAGTCAACTGTGAGGCCATCCAGTCATACGTTGTCCATCAGATGTGTTTACTTTTTCCGTGACAGCCGACACATCTGGAGCACATATTCAGGTTATTCCAGTGCCACTAGACACATTCCACAAGATCATTTCAGCGGTTGTTATGGCGATCTTCTTCCCTCCAGTGATTTTCAAGTTGCATGACAGAAATAGCTTGAGCTAACCAGGGGGACAAAAGTCAACGGGATCAGGAGGGGCTTCTTTCACAGAATGAACTAATTAGTGACCCTGCTTTCTTCACAGGGCAATGAGCATATGGTTTAATAAAGTGAGTCTGTGACAGTTTTTTTTTTTTGTTGGCTTTTTTTTTTTTCCTTGTCTGTAGGCAGAGCTGTCACTGGCTGAAAACTTTCCTGTTTTTACTGGTGGGACCATAGTCTGCTGTCTTTCAACAGAGTTTACTTCACAAGTAGAAAATGTTTGCTCCTGAGAGTTTAACTTCAGAACTTTTCCTTGGCTGCAGACTGCTTAAGTGTAGCAGGTCCTGGAGCTTAAAGAGACAGTGCTCATTTCACACAAGGCCTGCCAGTGGTGGTGTGGGGTTTCATACAGGACTAGGAATTTCCATTTTGTGCTCCGTGACTGTCTGTAAATCTTCTTCTTGGTGTTTGAATGAACTCAGAAAAGTTTAGAAGATTATTAGTAAAGTTACAGCTTTGAGGGTTTTCTTGTCAGCTGACACTGGTCTAGTATATGATCACTTCAGAGCCAATCCTGTTTTTTACACCTCTTTGTTTATATTGGTTGTGATTTCTACAAAATCTTATGTTTCAGCTTTCTTAGAATGTTTCTTACATTTTTCTACTTGTTACGGTTTCTATTTTGTTTACATTAACACTTTTACTGTGGATAAAAAGAGAACACGGGATGCTATTTCAAAGTTATATTTTGTTAATAAAAAAATCCAAGTTTACTTTGATCTTATTTTTCCAATGTGATATGAACTGTCTTTTTTTTCTTTTGTACTTAGAGAGTATTGTTGCATTAGCTCAATTCCATTATGATGAAATTTATTTGTGCCAGATTTAATTTTTGGTTAGTAAATACTGTAATACTGAAGAAAATGTGTGAGTTGCAGTAAGTTATCTGAGATCATGACAGCAGTTATATATATGTACATGTTACCATCAATTGAGAAAGTCCTTAAAAATATTTGGTGCTGTTAAACCTTTTGAACAGTAGCAATATTAACAAACAACACTGCCCATGGCACTGGGGATGTTCTTGCCATAAAGCACCATTTACACATCATTAGCTTATTGGCAGTCCAGTCTATTTCTTAGCCTTGTGTTAGTGCTGGATTAATTTTGAGTGTAACAACATGCAAAGAAAAGTGTGTGCATTTCTAATTGAATGCACTATGTTGAAATCCCATGGTGCTGTATTCAAAGTAAAAATTAGAGAGATAAAGAAGGTCTTTGTTTAATTATTTGGAGGCTGTCTAGTTGCTTTTAAATTAGAGAAATATGACAGGCAGTGACATACAGGAGATGGAAGAAAATATAACAAACTTTAGATTTTAAAGCAAAAGCTTTCTTAATTAGAACTGGAGTTGTTTTTTCCCCATCTTACACATTCCATTTACATGGTTACTGTTGAGACTGGTCACCAAGGCTGCTTGAAATACCTGCCCTCAGGAGGGCTAAAAGGGACACAGAAAGGTCACATAATTAGACCTGATTTTAATTCATAGAGACCTGTTTGTCACTGTCTCTTTATGTTTCTGCTAGTTACACGTTATTAACTGGAGTCAATTTTAGGAACTAAATTAGATACTTCAGTATGTCATATGCAGAGGCTGAACTCAAGTTAGAATGCTGAGGATAGTTAGACAATTATGTTTCCCTCACCAGATGCAACTTTGCAGTAATTAAATCTAATGAAATTTAGGTATTGTGGTCAGTGTTTTGGTAGCTATTTCCAAGTCCTATTGGTGGTGCCACTTAAATCATGGTAATTAATGCCTGTTATCTGCAAAATTTAATAAGCAGAAATAAGGTGCTATACTACCTTTTTAAAAACAAACAAACAAACAAACAACCCCCCCAAAAACCCAAACCAAACAAAACCCCCCTTAACTATATCAATCAATTGAACTACTGAACTACCATCAAGCCCTTTCTACTTTCATTCCTATCAGGGATATTTTCTTATAATTATGTCATCACTGGAATTTTTTTTCCTTTCCTACAAGTGATCTAATGTTTTTATTCCTATTTAGACTTCAGCTTTCCCTCTTCACAGCTTTCTTTGTAACATACTATTAATGTTTATTTGTTCACTTGTAGAATTCTATGGAAGTTGGTGAGAAGGGGATGGTTACTTGGAAACAGTCCTCCCCTCCATATCCTTAGGAATATCTAGAAAAAATGCTTCAGTTATAATTTGCCCACATGTAAATTTGAGTAGCTCTCTGCAGTTAGTTAACCAAGGGAATCTGCATGGAAGTATGGTATAGTACACAGAATTACTATTATGAGGCTGTTTCTTCAGTCTGCTCTTTTACTAGCATCAGACTACCACCAGCAGAACAGAACCCTGGTCTTGGATTTCGTTCCCATGTAGCAGGAGTTTCATTAAGACAACAGAAAGCAGCAAGCAGCTTAATAGCATCAAGCAGATAGTGTAATTGTGTTGTACAGATGGCTTGCATGTAACATCTAAATAAATAGTGGGTTCAGAATGGTAGTGATAAAGCCAACCAAGATGGTTTTCCCAGTTGTGAAATGTTTGTGTAAAGAATGACCTTTTTTGTTTTTGTTCAAGTCTGACAGCTGAAGATGCTTTTAAAACGTTCTAGTCACTTAGAGTGGAGCTATACAACTTTGGTTTGGTCGCTTTAAAAAGCAGATCATATCCATCACTGAAATTGCAAGTCTCAGGGTTGTGAGAGAAGATTGGGGAGAGGAGATGAGCGCTGTTCAGTCCAGTTTACATTTGTCACTAGTGACTAGCTTTTAAAAAATGTATTAGCTGTGCATGGTGGTAAGTAAGTTCCAGCTGCAGGGGATTACTGCTCTGAGTGGGTCGGGCAGCTTGGAATGCATTCAGTTCCATCAGGGGATTTGTGTCCCTCGTCATTAGCCTTAACATTACTGAAGCACTAAAGATTAAGAACAGACCAGTGTCACCTGCTCCGAACTTCAGAAAACTTTCCAGAGCTATTGTAAACAAAGCAAAATAAAAAGTGAGTTAAAAGCAAAACAAAACAACAAGCCACCCAGAGTTCTCATCCTTTAAGGAAGGAAGTATAGGCTGACATTGTGAAGAAGGAAGAATCTCCTGTATAAATCTAAAAGTGAAAAATTATGCATGTGACAGATAGTAAATTAAGAAAAATATCTAGATTTTTGGGGAAAAAAAAGGTATCTGTTGATGAATTCTTCTCCCTATTTATTTAATGTGTCATAGTTCTAATTTACACCACAAACACCTCCACAAATACCTTCCTGTTAATGAACATTTTTGTGGGGAGTTTCAAAATCAAGATGTGCTGCAATTTTAAGGAAGTATTTCCAAGGCCTTTACTGTCACAGGTTAGGAGTGAAGAGTTTTACTGTGTTTTCTCAGGACACCTTTTTTTTTTTTTTTTTTTTTTTTTTCCACCCCTCAAGAATAAGGCAAGTGAGCCGCACAGGGCTTTACTTTTTTTCAGGGATTTTGAAATTCAGCGTACATGCCAGCAAGCAGTTTAGCGGCAGGAAGTCTTTCCTAGTAGTGCAGTCATGAACTGGTAAACTAGAAGCATCTGTAAAAATTTAGAGGGAGTATCAGCTTTCTCAAAGCTCCAGCCCAAGACTAATGAGGTGCAAATGATAGCGCTGCATAACCCTTCTCCACCCCAATTGTGGAATGAGATATTGCGACAGAAAGAAGTAAAGAAATAAGACAAAGATTTCAAAACTTACACTACCATGAAAAAAATACTTGGTTTTCAGGAGATTTTCAAATGGCTGAGGTGGGTCAACCTGCATATTTTGCTAGCAAGAAATTCATACCTTCCTCCTCAACCGCAGACATATTTCCACAGCACTGAATACTGACAGATGGAGATTGTGAGCAGTAATTGATTTTTTTCTGCATGTACGTGAAATTTTACCTCTTGATGTGATTGTTCTTATTAAGAGTTGCTCTACTAAGAAACTTACTTCTGCTAATTGGCATCTTTGATAGATCCTTTTCTCTGCTTGCTCTGCAGAAAGAGAGGAAGGGGGTAGAAATGCCATTTGTTTGAAGGATCACATCTGGGGTGTGATCTGCTGTATCTTGACACCAGATGGCAGGTTTAGGCTGACAACTAAAACCTGGGTTAGCCTCATCAAATGGCATCTTAATCTTTTACTTTCACTGACCATGCACAAGAGGAACTACTACAAAATTGTGGCAATTATTTGGACTCCGACTAAGAAGTCTTTCTTTGAGTTTATTAAATTTCTTGCTTCTCATCTCTACAGTGTTTATAGGAAAGATTGCTTCTCCTTGGCAACACCTAAAACATTATTCCACGGCTCATACATTGTTCCAAGTATGTGTTGTGGGGGCAGAGGTGTGGTGCCTTTAAGTGGCTGATTCTTGTCATAACAGGTATGGCATTAGCCCTGCTGAGTAGTGACTAGAAGTGACAGCATTGCGTTTGAGGTGCCTGGAGGGCACTCAGTCATCACTCCTACACAGCAATATGCCTTTGAAAGCACTGAATACAGTTGCTTGCCAGTGTGGAGTGTGCTCAGTAAAACCTAAGGAGACAGAGGTTTGATTCTTGTGCTCTTTTGTTCATCAGATTTCCAGAAGAAAGTCCTAGAAAAATCAAGGGGAGATCGGGGCTGTACGCTGCTCTCTGTTCTGCTTCCTTCCACATGAGTATGAGCACATAAGTGGGCTTCACCTCCGCCCCCTGTCCCACCCGGGCAGTTGGATGCTTCAGTGAATATCTTTCAACTTCAGGCCACCCAGGACCTAAAATTTTCGTCCAGCTTCTCACCTCTCATCTCCCCAGATTCTGCATGTTCCCACCTACTGCGTACAGTAGTGTCTTTAGTGGTCCTTGTAGTTGTGCTTTGTATTTCTTTGTCAAAAAAATTGCCGTAAAGCATATGAAACTGAATATTGAATGTTAAGAATGAATATTAAGATGTTGCAGAATTGAAATGCTCTTGCTTATAAAATTTCTTACTGAATACTACGGGGTTCTAAAGTGTTTTACCTGAAATACAGAAGTGTACAGAATTCATATTTCTGTTCAGTAAAAATGTTACAGCAGAGATCACATGAAAATACAATGGAATACCATATTTTATCAAGAAGTTACATGTCACAGTATTACATTTTTTATCAAGCGTGAGATTTTTATTATGTGTCTTTTAACCTCTATTTTTGTAATGTGTCTCAGTTACATCAATCAGCCTCAAAACTAGCCTTGGGCACTTTCCTTGTAAAGTTCTTAATGGATTGCTTTTCTAAGGATTTGAATTTAAGTAATTTTAGAAAGGTCATTGCTGCATATAAGGGTTATGGACATACTGCTGAAATTTGCCAATTGATATTATATTTGTATTATATTTACATTTATTTGTTGTTAATGATTTATTTCCCGTATCACAATGCCAAAGAAAGGATGGGAGAAAGAAAATGCTTGTTCTGTAAGAGAAAATCTTCAACTTTTACCTTTTACAAAAGGTTTTAAAAAATTCTAATTAAGTTGTAAATTGCAGGTTTGAAGGAGCAGGCTGGATTGAATGTGGGAAATCTGCATTTGTGAAAAACATGTGTTTCTCTCACTATGAGTTCCAACTGTAGTGCCTCAGTACAGACTCCTAAGCTGACTTTGGCAGTGTTAAACACACTTTTTTGGTAGAAGAAAAATGTTTAATGTTTACTTTAGTGTTGGAAGCAGTGAACATGTTCTTCACTAGTAAGCATAATTCTTTTATGTTTCCTCATTTTTTTTTTCTTCCTTCTTGAAATGCTATTTGAAGTAAAGGGGAGACAATTTTTTTTTTTTTTTTTTTAATGTTTATATATACCAATGGGAGTCTTCATTGCTATCAGTCTCCTGTGCATTGATTCTGATACGATGGACCTAGTCTACAGAATCATCTTGTATTAAATTGGCTCAGTGTACTGTACTCCAGATGAAGTAACTGCTATAAAACTCAGATTTAAATCTGGATTTTAGCTCTGTAGTTCTGCAGGTTTGGTTTTTACTGTGGGTTTCATTTAGGCCTTTGTCAGAGCAATGAGGAAATACATAAATTGCTTTTTTCAGAAGTACTAACTTGTATACTTTAGAAAGAAAATTAATGAGAGAATTCTTACCTGAGGAAAAATTCCTCTGTAATTTATCAGAAAATCTGAACAGACTACCTCTACACATACCAGAATATATCCTGTCCAGAGATGCTCTTGAGGATTGAGGGTAGTTCAAGACTGGGCATCAAGTTTGTCTGAGTTTAAGGCCTTATATAAACAGACACGGGTGGAAACAGGCCAGGGTTTATCATTCTGGGTGCTGCAAGATGTAGGGGAGTCACAGTGGTGCTGAAAACTTCTTATTCTAGCAGCATTTGAATAGTTTTGGTGATCTCTTGCAATAAAGTACCTCCCACCTACAGAGTGGTATAACATGAGCAATGTTGACTTACACACTAAAACCATGAAACAATAGAATGAAATATCTTGGGGATTTTAAGAACCATATCTAATTTTGAGAAAATATAATTCCCTTTTATGGTATAATTCATTTGTCTTTCAATAAATGCTGACCAAAATATTCTTTAATCCATTTTGTCGAATGACATCCAGTTACAACAATATCCTTTTAATGTAAGCTCTAGACACATGCTCTCTCGTACTTACTTTCTTCTACTTCAGTAACTTTGTATGCTTTCATGGCTTCAGTTTTGACTCTTTATTTCAATACAGACAAATCGGGGAGACTTGTAGTTTATTCTGGAAATAAAGCCAATGCTGTTGTGTGAATGGTATAGTGAGTAAAGAGAAGGTGCTAGTCTGCATCTCAGAAAGTTTCATATAATTTCTCTGAAGGCTAATCATGTCTCTGTGATATGTTTACACTCTGCTGAGCTTGGAGTACACTCACTGCGTTTGCCTTTATACTTTAATGAAAATTAAATAATGTAAAACATGAAAACTGTGTGCTTAGATAATCTAGAAAAGAGTTAATCAAAATCGACAACTACTAAAAGCAATCCTTAACTGTAGTGCCTAACTATTGTTCAGGCATACAGTGCAAATGTGTTCTGCCTAAGTTAGTCAGAACAATGTCTCCAGCTAGTGATTAGGCTTGAATCCAACTTTCACCTCAGGCAAAATTTATGCAGTTATACTACTGTTTGTCAAGTAATTAAAGGCAAAAGAAGTATTAATCTGAAGTTTGGGGGAGATTTTTTTTCTTTTCTTTCTTTTTTAATTACACGTAAATGAATGAATATTCCAGTTGAACCAAAACAAACAAACAAACAAACAAAAACAAACAAACAAAAAAACCCAAACCCACAAACAAACAGGTTGTCAAAGGCTTACATAGGAGGCTTTGGGGCCTGAGATATCTGTATAGATTCAATGATGCTAAGCCATGTCTTGTCCCTCAGACACGTCTATGTAGCTCTGTTGAAGTTGTGGTTATCTCCGGTTGTGTACAAGTGCCATTAAGGGAAAGTGGAATTGCGGGAGCACTAAACAGATGGAGAAGGAAGAGGAGCCAGAACCTGTCATGTGTCAACAGCTATATGGAAGACTGACTGGGTACTTGTAATACTGAGTGGCTGAGGTGCAATCCTCTTTTGTCCTGTCTCCATCAATGGGAGAAGGACTAGTTTCACAGTGTTTGCCTGGTTGAGATGATCTTGTCTTGTAGTTAGGAGATGTGCAGCAGAACTACAACCATTAGTGTACCTTGAATTCTTTCAATATGTGCTTAAATGTCAAATCAAATTATTGTTTGTTACATTTTCAGTCTCACTTCTCTAGCTTTGGATTTAGCGGATTGAAAGCATATATTACATTATGATTTCTGAGGAAATTATGGTTTACAAATATAATTTACAAGTGTTGTTGAATGTCTAGCAATTCACAGAACCACAGATAGAGAACCCAGTGAATATCAGAATGTAAATTCATTAAGTGCAATGGCTGCCAGTTGCCTGTGTATGTGATGCACACTGGGCTCTGTAGCATAATAACAGAGTTAGTTGACTAATGTAAATTGTTTGTATCCTACCTCTATTCCCCCTGCAACTTTTAACATCTTGGTCTACAATATGCAGACATTACCTACATTATTACCATTAAAAAAAAAAAAAAATCTAAGATACAGATTTACTACTCTTTTACTTTTTACTGCCTGTTAGCTCATCAATGGTGTAGGTGAAATGACAACTTTGAGACAGCTTGTTTTCTGTGGTTTATATTGAGGCAGCTTCTCATTCTTTGACTTTGTTTATAATACATTCAGCTTCTTACCAAACTATCAGCTGAGTATTGGAATGTGTGGAACTGCTCAGCTGCTCACATAAAATACCTAGATGTACTGTTAGAAATTAGATAGGTTAGATTAACACATGTGTGTTAATGCACATTTCTCTGTAGGCTGTGAACCCTATGTTAATATACTAATATCCCCATCATGGATTTATGAGACCTTCTTCCCTTTATTGTACTAAAAAGATATTTATGGGTCGGGAGCTGTGCATCACAGTACACTGTTATCTGATCTTTTACCTCTGGAGAGACAACTTTGAAACCTCTGAAGTCAAAATGTAAACAGACTTTCAGTTATTATCCAAGCCCTGCTTTGTGCCATTCTGTGAAAGGAGTTGGCCATCCAGTTCTGGCAGTATTTATTAATGAAAAGTCTAAAAACAAAACCAAGAGTGATGAGCCTGTGGAGATAGTAGTATAGCTAGTCAGCTGTCAGGTACTTTTGATAAAATAATTTCTGTGTTTATTTTTCACTGACACGGGACAAAAGTTGAGTAGTAGTATTATAGGGACTCTGAGGGATAATTGGTGTAAATAAGCTCTGATTCATATATGTATTCATATATATATGTACATTCAGGTTATGGTTCAATGTAAATATCCTGCTGTGTTGGGCTGTACAATGTTCTCTGATTCTGGAGTTACCTGTAATGCATTTGTGGATGCTGTTACTGACTGCATCTGTACAGGCCAGTACATCTCACACCCTTTTTTTTTTTTTTTTTTTTTTTTTTTTTTTTCCCCCTTGTGGCTGAGCAAAAGAAGTTGTTGTGCTCTTATAGCTAGATCAGGTTTGTTTGGGTTTTTTTAGGTGTTATCTTACTTTTTCTTCTTTAGAATGCCTGTTTATTTTCTCTGAGGTGTCCTATCTCCAGGACTGTCCTTCTTGTGATAATGATTTCTCTTCAGTGAAAGAACTCATCCATCCTTGATTGCCCTGTCCTTTCCTGCTCACTTGCAGAAAAATGAAGGTGCACAGTGTGAAAGGATTATGAGAACTCACCTTAACCCGTAACTTCTGAGAAAAATAAGCAGTTGTCCATTTCATCTGCACAGTATGGAGGAATTGCAGAGGTCTTTAGCCTCAGATTTGGACAAGACAAGAAGTAATCTCAACAAAAAACAATTTGTATCATACAGAATTTCCAGTGCCTGGTCCTGAGAATCTAGCGTGAGAAATAATTTCTGAAGATGAAGTTTTTGCGCTTAGTCAAGTATTCCTGACATACCTCACATCCTTCTAGAATCTACCATTCAGCTGCCAAAAAATTAGTTTCTCATTCAGATTCAAGCTAATTTTGTCAGCTTTCTTTTGTTTCTCAATCAGATTATACACAGTACGATATCCCCAGAAAGAGGCAGTGTGGCCATTAGCACTGCTCATCAGAATGACTTTCCATGAAATTACACAATTGAGTCTGCAAACTGACTTTTGCAAACAATGCTAGAAAAATGTTTAGTGCCTCATCCTATTTTCTGTTTTCTTTCTTATCATCTCTTTGTGACTGTGCTGTCAGGTATTCTTCAGACCTTCTTAATCAGTGTATAGGAGTGCAATACAGTACCTCACACTTTCCACTGTCTTCCTCCAAACACCTCTCTTAATCACTCTCAGAGACTCATCAAAAAAGGATTCTGAAGTGAATTATTATGAGAATGATGTGACAACATAAACTGTTTTATATTTGGAAATAAGGAGGAAAAAAACTAAAGGATTTTTTTTTTTCTTACAGCAGCTACTTCTGAGAGACAGAAAGAAGTAGGAGATCCATCAGTCCTGGACCTAAGAGGACTGAAATCCAGAATTAACATTTGGGCTGATGACACTGTTGTTGCTCCAGCAAGGTTTTTATTTTAATCTGTGAGGTTCTTTCTGCTATGCCCATTCTTTTTGGTAGACCTCTGCCACTTGTTTAACCACTTCCTACTGTGACTTTGTCATGAAGGTCCTGAGGACATTAAAAAGAAGTGAATTGTCTTCAGGCCATGTCTGTAAGACTGGTTCGTAAAACAGATGGTGCAACTTACTGAAAACTGCACTAGAATTCTCTCTTGCCAAAAGTTGTACTGTTGATTTTATTAGCTCTGACAAAGCTAACAAGGTGACTCAGATTACAGCTATTCTCTTGAAATGGAATGTGGCCATATTTGGCTGTAGGACATCCTGCACTTACACGCAATCTAATGTAACACTGCGTGTTCATTTAATGCAGATGTCATTTGAACACTCCGTAATCGTGAGAGCCCCTTTTGATGGACATGCTGGTGACTATCATGTGGCATTATGATTCCCTCTATAAACAGCAAAAAATAGGCAAAGGTTTATTTTTCTTCATCATTGCTTTCCACATTAGAAAAGTTTGATCTCTTTTAGATTTACTTTTTCACTGGATATCACAGAACCATTGGCTTAATTTATATTTCAGGTCAGAGGTAGGAGACACTGATACTACAGTTTACTCAGTAAGGTCATAATGAACAGATGACAGAAAACATGACCACCATGCAGTGAAATCTATTCCTTTTGGTGGGGAGGTGTGGTCTATGAGACAGGTTTTTCCCAAGAACATCTAAGTCACTCTTATCTGTCTGGAGACTATAACTATTTGCTAAATGGATTTACTTATTTTAAGAGGCAGCAGATCACAAATGGGAAAAGAGGAATGATGGTCTATGTGCTGCTTTCCAGGACATAAGATAGCCTGAGGTCTGCTTATTCCCTTCAGATATCAACAAGAAGTGCCAGAACTTCTACTCCAGTATTCTTGTGTTCCTGATCTTGTGGGGAAAGGGATTTAAGTACAGCTTCCCTGACTCATCTTCTACTAACAGTCCTCCCCAAGGTGAGACAAGAAACAACAGGATTGATCCTTCTGGCTCCAGCTTGGCTGAGGCAGTTCTAACTTCAGCACCCTGTATTTGTTGCTACACTGTTTTACAGTGAACTTTCACAGATTTTACATCCAAACCTCACATCATACCAAATCCTTCCACATCATACTAAGAACACCATGTCACTTCCAGACTTTATATGCCTCTTGCTCATCCTCAAAGTGATATTTTCAGCAACAGCAAAAAAGACAAGAGTAACAGAAGTAGCCATATGAGCCATGTTTTTTATGTGAACTACTGTGAAGGTGGTACCTCTCTCTTTGCCTTAGTTACACATATTATCTGGACTGGTTTTTTTTTTTCATATAGAGTTTTGACCTAAAAGCATCTTAAGTGCATCTACAGCAATTCCCATTGTGCATCCATATGTGCTAGGAATTTTTTTTTTCTTCTTTTTTCAATACCGCAGTTACTTGATTGATTAGGATCTGACTTTTAGCAACGTGCACTGTTTCCCAGTGAGTCTAGCATGTTTCTGGATACTTTTTAATGATTACTACTCTTCTGGTAGTTTGTAATATGACTAAAGTGATGGGAGATCGAGGCCCTAATATTTGTCCACCTCCTCCCTCCCCCTTCCACTCTTTTACTTCAGACACATCTGTGTTAATTGGTTTTTTAGCCTGTTTGCTAAACCAGGCTAAACCAATCCTGTTTGCCTGTTTGTGTTGATTTTATCCCATGTTGAGATTTAAAGAAGTGCTGGGTTTAGCTCCACTCACTAAACATTGCAGAAGCATTATGATATCGTTATTTCTTGGGAATTGCCATCTTTATTCAACTATATATTTCATGCATGTTTGGTAGCGGATGCTTTGTACAGGTCTTTTAGAGAGGAAGATGAATTAGTTGTAACTGTTGTCTTTGAGATGTGTGTTTAAGCTGTCTGTACAGGTTTACGGGATGATTCTGCTTTCTTGTTAATTGGGCTCATCTGAGTGCAGGATGTCATGTGGCCAGCAAGAGTCAACCACGTTTCCTTCTAGGAGAACAAATGCAACCTGAGATGGCTTATAGTAACTTGATCAATAGTAACAGTTGACATCACAACCTTTTACAAGACAAAATGAATGTTTCTTAGCTTAGAAAAATAGTTCCTTTTCACACACTTCAAGTGCTACTATGGTAAGGCAATGTGTGCCCTCGGTTATACTGTAACTTCTGAGTTTATTAGCCTCAGAAATCCAGGAATCTGGAATCCAGGAATATCTTTCTGATATTCCAAGGGAAAAGTGGTAGGAAGACAAGCTCTGACTGCAGAGGCCCTCTCAAAGAATACCCAACTTTAAATTGCATTCTTCTCCACTGAGAGAGTGTCTTAGTGTTGCTCTTCATGCAATAGTGTGAAAGCAAGAAAAAGTATGGAATGATATGATTTTTTTTAAAAGGATTTGGTACATCATGCATTTATTTTTACTTTCCCTTTTCTTACTGCTTTATCCAGCTACCCATAGTACTTATGCATAGCCAGAATTCTGAGAGGTTTTTTTGAATGTGCAAAGCAGTACAAAAGTTTTAACATTCTTATTGAAGTCACTCTACTGAAATCAATGGGAGTTAGTTACTGAAGCCATTGAAATCAGGATTCACCAAACAATTTTTCTTGAAGTAGCTGAATCTTGTTTTTCTTTCAAGAAAATTATATGTGCCTGTATTTGTTTATGTATCATATATGTCACATGTATATGAGAGAGGAGACACGTGCAGCGGACACATGATGCATTTTGGGTTTTTTTGAGTCCTGATTGTATTCTGAATAGCATCATCCTTCTGAGTGCCTTAGGACTTCAAGTTAATAGGCAGTGAGAAGGCACTAGTATGTCTCTAGGGATCTATATTGTTTACCTTGGTAATTCACTCTAGGAATACAAATTATATGATGCTGTGTGACCTGCAACTTTCTTCTGGGTGTGGTGCTTTACAGATTGTTAAATTTCATGTTGGAAATCTTTTAATAGGATTCTTTCTAAATATCCTTTACAAAGTTTTTTTGTCATTTGACTGAAGTGTTGTCATCATCCCTGCCTGGGATTTCCTTTATTCTCTTTCCTTGATGGGGACAGAGAAACTCACATGGAAGATAAGTTATGTGAATTCATTATTAAATTCATGTATTTCTTTTCATGCCTTTAGTTTCTTAGGCATAAGTTGTGAGTGTTGATGTTCACATTCAGTGATTAGAAAACTTGAGTTACTTATTGTAGGAAGGAAAGAAGTTTCATTACTACTTTTAAATCTTTTTTTTTCCTTAAAAGGTGTTTTTCTTGTTATTAGAACAGTATGATAAATAAAATGCATGGGTCCTGCCCTCCTCTAGGAAGACTACTAGAGATAGTACATGAAACAAGAAATGAAGAGTAGAAATAAGTGGGACCAGAAAATACAGTGTGCAGTCTGCATCAATCCACGTCACCACACATTCTTGTTCCTATCACACGCTGCATAATCAGAAGGGATGACACAAACCACATCCTTTTTTGTTTATGTAGGTTACAGTGTCCCAGACGCAGTGCCAAGTGTCATTTTATGAGTACAGGTTGCTGTGCTAAGGATATGCATCTGTGCGTTATGCAGCAGTGACCCAATAAATATGCAAAAAGTCAAAAAACGAATGATGATGCATTTATAAATTTTGCTTAGTTTTCTTAAAAAAAAAAACAAAAACAAAAAACACACATATATATAATATATCTAAGAGGGTATGAACTGAGTATTGCGTAACTTTAATTTTTTTATGTACAGGCACTTAAAATAGCAAATACTTCCTTTATCTAGCGTCTTTTTCACCAAGTATGCAGCATATCTGTGCATAGGTACATATTGTTACTTGACTTTTACACATGGATAAACAAACAGAATGGAAAGAAAGAAATGAAAAAAAAAAAAAAAAAAAAAATTACCTAGTATCCCATAACACATCACTTGTTGTTTGAAGGCTAAGTGTGCATCTTCATACTCAGCTGCTTTTCCTACCTTACTAGCTTTTACATGTCAAAGCACAGTTAAGCAAGTATGCTAGTATTGATTTCTCCTCAAAAAGTAATAGTTTCTATAATTATTAATGATCTATTACATTCTGCACTGCTTCTTACCCAAAGGATACCTTGTAATTAGAAAAATTACAGTTTCTATATGGGTACATGATGTGTCACAAACAGAAGTAATTCCTGGAGTTCAATACAGAAAGCAGATTAACAGCATAATATAACATATTGCATGAAGTAAGATGCTGAAGAGCAGTCTGGGGAAGGAAAATGCATCCAATTGTATAGAAAGCGCCATGGTTTATACAAACTGTTATTTTGGCTGGAGTGTAGGAGTCAAACCCCACATTTCACAAAAAAATTGTCAGCAGAAAGGATGTGTGTTTTATTAAAAGTACTTTTCTTTTGCACCTTGCAAAAGAAAAAGAGCGCCAGTAGTTGTGAATGAAGGCTCAGAACATGTCTCTGTCCCTTTGAAGCTGGTGTAGTAATTCACAAGCTTTTTAATACTTACTGATTGCAATTTCTTTCTGTTTCAAGTGCATTTTATTTTTTCATTTCTATATGGCAGTTTCCTTCAGGATCAGGGGAATAAGGGAGAATGTGCATTGTGTACACGATGAGTGTTCTCTGTTATGATGGTCGTCTTCACTAACCAGTTTGGAGGAGACAGTACCACACATTACCTTACTTAAGAGGATGAATTCTGTAATACCAGTCAGCCGTTATGAGGACTATATGTGTATTGATGTCCCTCCGTTAGCATTTAGTTGCTATATTTGTCTCTGTTCTTATTTACTAAGGAATGACCAGACTGGAAACCAGGCAAGCCAATAAGATTTACTTAAGTTGGCCCCATTTTTCCAGTTTTTATCAGTGCCTTCATTTGTTGAAGGATACTATTGTTTATTCTGGTCACACTGAAAATGAGGTGCAGTCTGAACTTCATCATAGTTTCAGCATAGTGCAGGTTTCAAATGAATACTTCTGCTTTTAAACTGTTGAAATCCTTGAGTGTACTGTATGCAGATGTATTAAGGTGACTCCTACAGTGCCTCTCTCAAATACTTGGAGAGCATAGTTCCATTTTCATTCCTAGACACTGCTCTGCGTCTGAACTTTCTCAGAGTCCACTAGATTAGTTTCATAGAAATCTCCAAATTGTTTCTAAAATGTAATTCCAAAATAGATGCATGATGCGTTAGTAGCTTCTATACCAGAATGACCTACCTGATTTTTAGGAGTTGTAGTTGTAGAAATGTGATAATGTCTTTAAAATTGTGTAGCTTTCGGCCTGGCCACTGTTACCTGCTGAAATATCCTGACTGTCCCAGGGTTGTACTGCTAGGGGTGGGAGGTGGGATCTTCTTGTAATAAATCAGAATTTTCCTTGGGCTTGGGCTAGAATGACTTCTGTGCCTGGTAAAAAAGATAAAATCCAAACAAAACCAAATTCAGTGACATTGATCTGCTGATAATCCATCCCCTACTTTCCTCAGTCTCATCTGTTCCCTATATGCCTGCTGTCATCAGTGTTACCTCATTGCAAAGGTTAATCTTTGTACGTAGTACCTGGGTTTAATCTGCATGGATGTGTCTATTGAAGCACACTTGGATTGAGAGAAGAAAATACACTGCTTAGTGTATCAGTAACATGCCTGCAAAGCGTGTGAGATAAAGTACATAAAGTTAAAACATAAACCCTAAACTTCTCTTTGCATTAATGGCAAAATCTTAAAGCAGTTCGAAAACAGGTTTTCATGAAATCTGAAGATGGTCAAAATTATTTGCACCTAGTTTGTCTGAGATTTTTACATTAAAAAAGCAGCACACTAATTTCTAAAATTTCCTATATTTTAAAATATTGCTAGGACTGTTAATTCACGTTGTTATCCTTTGTTAAAATTATTTACACCTAGTTTATCTGAGCTTTTTACATTAAAAAATATTTTTTGCAAAGCAGCACAATAATTTATAATTTTTTCCTGTATTTTAAATTATTACTAGGACTGTTAATTCATCTTGTTACTCTTTGTATGTGCTCGTATAGTTGGTGTATGCTTAGGAAAACCAGATAAATTCCCTATACTGCTTCATCTTGTGCCTAAAAGCAATGGAATTTGTGAGGGTCTTACATGAAATGCAAATACTGTAAATAAATGTAATTTTTAAGGTCCTGACAATTCTAAATTGGTGTTTTCCAGGACTTTAGTGCGCCATATCTACAGGAAGTGTGTCTTTACAAGTATTTTGGAAAGCCTGATGCTTTGGAATTTGTATATAATTTTTAGTTGTGCATGTTAATAGAAGACCTATATAGTGCAGACGCTGTGAATGAAACATATTTGACAGTCTTTCCAAAAGCAGAAGCCACTGGTAGATCTGCAGTAAACCATCCAAAACAATCTGTCACTAAAAACAGCAGTAGGCCACTACATAACAACCACAAGAATTAATTTAACAATTGCAGTGGTTACAGTCTTGTATATTCAGCCTTGCACATCCCTGCACCTTGCTGTTTAATTTAACTTGACCTCCACAAGTTTTAATAATTCCATCTAGGTATTTAAGTTGGTATGAAGATCTCTCATCTAGATTTCTCACTTTTATTGCCCTAGTTATTGTAGTTGGCAAATAGTATTACCCACATATACTGCAAAAGTTCTGAAAACATGCCTGTAGGTAAGAAATTCCAATGGCTTTCCAGTATGGGAAAGATTAATCTCAGGCATTAATTACTGTACAAAATGAAATTCTGATGTTATATAATCTATTAGTCTTGGCAGCAGTAGATTTAGAAATTTTTAAAGAAAAATAGGAATCTGCAAAGAAAAAAAGGCTAAAATCTCAATTGTGTTAACATACATACAAAAATTCTGTAACACAGGAGAAGTGAGGAAATAGCAGATCATATGTTTTGCCAGAAAATTTGGTGTCCTGGCAAGGGAAAAAAACATCAAAATGGAAAATTCACATTATAGACTATTAACTTTCAGTCTTACTCTGGCAGTCATGAATGTATTTTGATGCTGTATAATTGGAACATTTTTCAAAACTCCAAAAGTAGCAATGTTACTTTCAGTGCAACGCAAGTTTAAAAATTCTTCTGTCTTATAGAAAATTTATACGTATATGTGGCCTAAAAGAGGTGGGGTTTCAATTCCAGAAGTCTTGGAATTTTGAAATGGTGACAATGAAATTTAAGCTTGCTACTGTGAGCTTGTATTGTTTTTCTAATCTTTGTCTAGTCTGGGTT